>NC_066563.1:541131-543631 GCF_024679095.1 Eriocheir sinensis
TGTGTGTGTGTGTGTGTGTGTGTGTGTGTGTGTGTGTAGTGGACGCAAATAAGGCAAGATTCAGATTACTTTATAAGGAAAGAGAGAGAGAGAGAGAGAGAGAGAGAGAGAGAGAGAGAGAGAGAGAGAGAGAGAGAGAGAGAGAGATATATAGAGAGAGAGAGAGAGATAGAGAGAGAGAGAGAGAGAGAGAGAGAGAGAGAGAGAGAGAGAGAGAGAGAGAGAGAGAGAGAGAGAGAGAGAGAGAGAGAGAGAGAGAGAGAGAGAGAGAGAGAGAGAGAGAGAGAGAGAGAGAGAGAGAGAGAGAGCGGGGGTGTGTAAGAAAGAGCACACCCATAATATACACAGCTAAATACAGGCTTGGCACGAGAACAGCAACCACCGCCACCACCACCACCGCCGCCGCCACCACCACCTTCACCACCACCACCATCACGTCTACCACCATCACTACCACCACCATCACCACTTTCTATCACATTCATCATCATAATATTACCACCACCACCACCACTACCACCTTAATTTCCACAACTCCATCCATTACCACAATCAATAAAAAAAGAAAGAAAAAAAACTGCCATCCTCATTATATCTACTTTCTCGTCTCTTCTCATCAATGTTTTTCCTCTATTGCAGTTTTTTGCTTTTTTATAATCATTTAATCCGATTTTTTAGTGTTTTCTTGGGTAAAAGAAAAAATATATAAATACATGAGAAAGAAAAATAAATGAATGAGGGAAAAGGAAGAGAGGAGAAAAGGAGAGATAGTGTGTGTGTGCGTGTGCGTGTGCGTGTGTGTGTGTGTGTGTGTGTGTGTGTGTGTGTGTGTGTGTGTGTGCCAAGACTGCTGTATGACGTCACTAGCTCAGTTGTCACTAGAAATGGGTCACTTGGGGTATAGGTGGGTAGAGGTGGGTATGGGTGGATAGGTGGGTACAGTTGGGCATAGATGGGTAGGTGGGCAGAGGTGAGCAAATGGGTACAGGTGGGTAAGTTGGCAGGTGGGTAGGTGAGTAATCATCATCTACATCCATTAATAGTCTACTCTACTGCATGGCAAAGGCCTTTCCCAACGTCCCTGACCACCGCCTGATGGTAATGTCCTCCATCCTGCTCTGGCAAACACTATTTTCATCTCGCCACCTGGTCCTCTGTCTGCACTGACTTTCAGTTTCTGGGTTGCCATCCTCTTACTTGGGCTGTTCATCTTTCATCTGTTCTACTCATGAAATGCCCTGGCCATGTCCATATTTTGTTCGTGATCGTCATTAGAATATTTTCAGCCTCAGTTTCCTAGATGCTGGCCGGCTTTCTCTCCATGAGTACTCGATCTTTTTCTCTTCATTTTCCTTTGCACGCGTTTTCTCTCTAGATATTTAGTGAGGCGCCAGGTTTCTGAACCGTTAGACTGGCAGGATACACTGACTGTACACTTTTCTCTCCAGGGAGAGGGGCAGGTTGCTATTCATGAGAGTACAATGTTTACCATAAAAGTAGAAGTGGGTAGGTGGATGGAGGTGGGTAGTGGATGCGTATAGATGAGTATTAGGTTTTACAATATATAGGAAGAAGCTTATTATTTGCCTGTTTCTTTTTTAGTAATTACATGTTTATTCAGCTCCAAAATAAGTATGAGTCGGTGAGTTCATAATATCCCACCACGAGGCCGCAAAGACAATGCATTTAAAAGAATAATGTGATACATTATGTGAAAAGAAGAAATCGCGTGTTGATGTTGATAAGTGGTACACGGGGGATTTTCGAAGGAGTGTGACGTGAAAATGAGTATACTATAGAGATGGTATAGGGGGAGAGAAACAGAGGTGGGCAAGTGCGGTACTTAGTACGTTAGTGCAGTAGTGCGGTAGTACCGCATCACAAAAAAGTACCGCAATACCGCACTGCCGCAAACTTTCTGAAAATACCGCACTACCGCGGACCGCACTAAAAATCCTGCGGTACTTTTTGCGGTACTTGGAAAACTATCGAAGACATTTGCAGCGCAGCATGCTCACAGATTTATTTATTATTATTATTTTTTTTTTTACGGTGAATCGGACTCAATCAGTCAATCGGTATCAGTCATCAGAATCAGTGATTCGATCATTCTGACTTTTCAGGTATTGTTCAAAATCAAATACTAAATGAATAACTCAGAGTAAATCTGTTCGTCACTCAACCCAAGGCGGCGCGCCATGCCTGCCTCTGACGATGACTGTACATGGCAGTGTACAACAGTACGAGCAAGCACTAACATGATCACCGCTCAATCTCATGTCCCGTACAATTTTTTCTTTGATGCGTAACATAGGCCATAGTACATACTATATCTGTTTTTTAACTTCATTGTAACTTCTCTATTTTATCATTCTCTCTCTCTCTCTCTCTCTCTCTCTCTCTCTCTCTCGGATAGAGTGGAGTCTACGGACCGCTTTCACTGTCGTTTTGTTTGTTTTGATCGTTACCAATGGCGGCGATCGACGCTATAGTTTTCCAC
>NC_066563.1:548631-556131 GCF_024679095.1 Eriocheir sinensis
AGCTCAAGGGCACAAAAAAGTAAACATTAATAAAAAAAAAAAAAGCCCGCTACTCGCTGCTCCTAAAAAGAATCCAAAGAGGTTAAGAATTAGTGTAGTGAAGAAATAAGGAGAGGAAAGGGAGGAAAAAGTAAGGGAGCGAAGGGAGAGGTAAGAAGAGAGTGGGGTTATTTGACGCTTTCTGAGTAATTTTCTGAGCCACCCTGTTGATTAGTGATTCAGCGAGTGCGCGTGGGTGACGAGGATGTTTGCGTCTCATATATATAGCATCTCACGAAAACCTTACAATACTCTTCGACCTAGCTCCGGTAACACGATACCTTTTGGTCACCTAACTGTCCGAGGAATGTATACAATTAACCCGGAAGCAGTGGGGATCATGTTTCTTAATGGTCCCTCTAAGCGAGAAAAATGAGGAAAAATCATCACTCACACAAACCATTTCATAATATATATCAAAGCATTTGTGATCAGTATATGTATCATCTATTTTGGGGGGGTCTATATCATGGCACAAATTTGGCCCGGCGCTGCTACACGGTAAAGCCACAAATTTGGCCCGTCGCTGCTACACGGTAAAGCCACAAACTTGGCCCGTCGCTGCTACACGGTAAAGCCACAAATTTGGCCCGGCGCTGCTACACGGTAAAGCCACAAATTTGGCCCGGCGCTGCTACACGGTAAAGCCACAAATTTGGCCCGTCGCTGCTACACGGTAAAGCCACAAATTTGGCCCGTCGCTGCTACCGGGTTAATCATTTATAATCAGTAAAAGGAGTCCGAGAAGGTCGCAATAGGTGAACAAAGTGAAGTTAGAAGAGAGGGTGCTGGGGAAGAAAGTTATAAGGCAGATAATTGTCTGCTGTGTTACCTGTAGTGATTTACGGAGTCATTTCATCCTACGGCAAGTTACACAGGTGAAGGTAAAAGTGCTTAAAGAGACCATTAGGCAGAGAAAGGTGCCATGAATCAGTCACCTGCAGGAAGTGGCGGCGATATTGATTAGGTAAACGAGGAAATAAGTGGACACCTTCACTATTACCTGTAAGTTACTGGAACACCTGAGGCTAAAGATATATCTATGTGAGCTGTCGCCTTGATTACTCTCTCTCTCTCTCTCTCTCTCTCTCTCTCTCTCTCTCTCTCTCTCTCTCTCTCTCTCTCTCTCTCTATACTTATCTGCTTACGTAAGAAGGTTTATATTTATCTGTTTACGCATGGCGCCCCGCTCCGTGCAGAAGGCCATGAAGAGAGCCAGCGAGCGAGAGAGAGAGAGAGAGAGAGAGAGAGAGAGAGAGAGAGAGAGAGAGAGAGAGAGAGAGAGAGAGAGAGAGAGAGAGAGAGAGAGAGAGAGAGAGAGAGAGAGAGAGAGAGAGAGAGAGAGAGAGAGAGAGAGAGAGAGAGAGAGAGAGAGAGAGAGAGAGAGAGAGAGAGAGAGAGAGAGAGAGAGAGAGAGAGAGAGAGAGAGAGAGAGAGAGAGAGAGAGAGAGAGAGAGAGAGAGAGAGAGAGAGAGAGAGAGAGAGAGAGAGAGAGAGAGAGAGAGAGAGAGAGAGAGAGAGAGAGAGAGAGAGAGAGAGAGAGAGAGAGAGAGAGAGAGAGAGAGAGAGAGAGAGAGAGAGAGAGAGAGAGAGAGAGAGAGAGAGAGAGAGAGAATATTTTTTTTTTGCAGGAAAGTAGGCAGACCAAGGGCGCAAAAATAAAAGGATACAAATTTCAATATGATAACAGGGATGAATAAAACAGGTTAAGTAACAGACAAATAGTAGATGGAAGAGAAAAGATAATAAATTTGATAGTTTGGTTAACTTGCCAAACTACTAGTAAATCAGATTCAATAAGTTTGGGAGGCTGTTGCCGAGTGTTCAGCGTGGACGCAATGATCCCGATGACCCAGGTTCAGAACCCTCCTCTAAACACTGACAGTTTTCAGCCAGGGACAGATTATCCACATGCTCTCCAGGTCTTCCATCAACACTAGCACAGGGACTTCGATCAAAAGGAGCACCGGGGAGCAGCATGCGCCAAGAAAGTCACCACGGCAGCCAAACAAATAACATTCGTCTGGGCCACTAACGGGCTGGGCCATCCACCAGACTCATCAAGAGAGCCTAACGGCGCTATAGGCAGCACATAAGAAAAAAAGTTAATTATGAAAAGAATTGTATTAGAGAGGGGGTTAACTCCCACACATACACACTCGTAAATACGTGGTGGCTGAGTTGTAAGCACACGAACATGGTGAGGTATAAGATTCGGGTTCGCGTTCGGCCTCTACCAACTGGCAGCTTTCATCCATCATCCTAAAATTAGCGACTGAGGGTCAACATGGGTAAAAGAAAGCCTAATGACGGACATATCACGGCAGCCACTTTAAATAAAATTCGCCCGTGTCACTTACCCGCTGAGGCCAACAAAAAGGCCCCTCAACAGAGCCTAATGGCGCTACGGGCTACACACACACACACACACACACACACACACACACACACACACACACACACACACACACATAATTGCTAATAAAGGTGTGGCCGTTTCCTTTGAATCTTTAAACTCATGTAGAAGGATATTAATACCCCTCCTGTCCCCCCTCCTCTCTCTCTCTCTCTCTCTCCCCTGACCTACTCCCTCTATCTGAGACCACTACTACTGACACCCTTTACTGGGACACTAATAGGGAGAGAGAGAAAAAGAGAGAGAGAGAGAGAGAGAGAGAGAGAGAGAGAGAGAGAGAGAGAGAGAGAGAGAGAGAGAGAGAGAGAGAGAGAGAGAGAGAGAGAGAGAGAGAGAGAGAGAGAGAGAGAGAGAGAGAGAGAGAGAGAGAGAGAGAGAGAGAGAGAGAGAGAGAGAGAGAGAGAAAGGGGTGAGGTGACGGAGTAGAGTAAAATTATCTCCTAAAATACTTATGTTGAATGTAACACCAGAAACCTGACCTGGCATTCTCTCTCTCTCTCTCTCTCGTCACCTACCTCCTCCGCCTCCTACTCTTCCCCCTCTTACAACTACTACTACTATTATTATTGATATTATTATTATTATTGTTTCTACTACTACTACTACTACTACTACTACTGCTACTACTACTACTGCTGCTGCTGCTGCTGCTGCTACCACCACAACTACAACTATAACAATAGCCTCCATCATCAACACACACACACACACACACACACACACACACACACACACACGCTCGCTGGTTGGCCACTGTCCTCCCCGGTGTGACTCCAAGTTTAGCTGAAAGTGACACTTCCTGGTGGAGGAGCAGAAGGGGAGGTAACTGGGCCAGAGGGAGAACCGGGGGGGAGGGAGGAAGAGGGGGAGAAAGGAGGGCGGGGGAGGAGGAGAGCGGAGTGACGGGAATGAGAGAGGGAGATAGTAAAATGGGGGTGAAGGGAGGGGAGAGGAAGCGGGAGAGGGAGAGTGGAGGAGGGAAGAGAGAAGTGACAGCAATAAGAAAGAGGGAGCTTGGGTATAGAAGGGAGAGATAAAGTGGAGGAGAAAGGAGTGTGAAGGTGAAGAAGGAGAATGGAGTATAGAAAGGAGAGGAGAACACAAAGAGAAAACAAAGAAAGAACAAGCAACAGCAGACCTGATGATCTTTAGGAGGCTGTTTGTGACAAGCTACACTACCTATCTAATCAAAGGTGGAAGATGAAGGACAGCAAAGGCGAAGGCTCCTGCCCACCCCCCCATCCCTCCAGCCTAAACTAGCAGGAAAGGAAAAAGAACCATGCAGCATGGAAAAACTGCATGGAAATTATGTAGGAAAGAGGAAAGAACTGCCATTACTGTTACCACTAACCGGGCGATAAAAACGGACAAGGACACCAGTATTCGAAAGAACTTAACGTTATTACGACAATGAGCTATATCTTAGTTGCTGGTTGGATTCAAAATACTTGTATAATCTATTCTTGAAGGCTAAAACTGTTGTACTATCAACGACATCACAGGGTAGAGAATTCCAAACATTGAAGAAGTGTTTGGCTTCGTGCGACGATAATCTTTTACCACTTATCTTGAAATTATTATTTCTTCTTGTTCTATTTGATCGATCAATTGTAAAGTAATCCTCCGTATTAATATCACTAACTCCTAAATCCTAATAATTAACTAATTTTAAACACTTCTATTAGATCGCCTCGCCTTCTTCGTTTTGATAAGCTGAATACATTTACTTCTTTAAGCCTTTCTTCATCAGATAAATTTCTCAACCTAGGAATCATTTTTGTTACTTTCCGTTGAACCCGTTCTAACTTTTCTACATCTTTTCTGTAATAGGGAGACCAAAACTGTACACAGTACTCTAGATGGGTCGAAGCAGCGAATTATACAGTTTTAATATTACTTTTTTTCCGATTTATCATTAAACACTCGTCCGATGAAACCAACCAATTTGTTTGCGGTTTTAACTACCTCTGAACAATGCTGACTGGGCTTTAAATCGCTTGTTATAATGATTCCAAGATCCTTTTCTTTACCTACTGCAGAAAGTTGTTGGCCATTCATTACGTACTGAACACGATTGTTATTGTTTCCGATGTGTAACACTTTACATTTGTCAAAGTTAAATTTCATTTGCCATTGATTGACCCAACGTGCAAGTAGGTCTAAATCTGATTGTAATGCTTCTTCGTCGAGTGTCGCAGTTACCTTACTAGCGATTTTTGTGTCATCAGCAAATTTTGATATTTTGCAAGTGAGCCCATCATCGATATCATTAACATAAATTAAGAAGAGCATGGGGCCAAGCACTGATCCGGATGCGAAAAAGTTATTTAGGATTGTAGCCATTTCATTTTCATCGTTCGTGTGGTTACCATTTTCATTAGCAAGCGGTCCGATACCACAAGTGAGTGACTTTTTATTATTTACATGGCTAAAATATTCTTTAGGATTAGATTTGCTTGTTTCCGCTATATATTCTTCATGATTTTTCTTGCTTCGTTAAATTAATTTCTTGGTTTCGCGGCAAATTCTGTCCAACTCTAGTTTGTCATCCTCACTCTGGGTTGATATGTATCTACTGTATACTCGTTTCTTAAGAGAGAGGCTATATTTAATTTCGTTATTCCATCATTTGGGTTTCTTAAAAGTTGAACGTCTGTTACGATAGGGTACGCATATGCTTATGGCATTGTTCAGTATTTTGGTGAAGGCTTCCCACGATTTATCAATATCTGTTTCCGTCGAAATTACAGTCCAGTCAGAATTATTTAAAATTGATCGGAGTCTTACGAAATTCGCTCTCTGATAATCAGGCACCTTTTCTTTACTAGAAGTTACTTTACTTTCTTTCGTCTTGATGCTGAATGTGATTATTCGGTGATCGCTAGAACTAAAATCTAGACCAACATTTACTTCGTTAACTAGGTCAGCTGTCGTTGAAAAGATAAGGTCAAGTATATTATTTTCCCGAGTCGGTTCTTGAACGTGTTGATGTAAATCACTTTCTAATAAATTTGTGTACAGGTCGAGCCCTGTATGAGAGTTCAACGGTTCGCCCCATCTTTTCACTGGCAAGTTAAAGTCTCCCATAATTACTGCCTCGCAACTGCTACTTGTTTCTGATATTAATTCACTTAACACGTGGTCAGTATCAAGAGTCTGCCCTGGCGGTCTATAGATTAGTTCAACCACTATTTTACGAGACTCATTTTTAATTTCAATAAAAACCGTGTCCACATTGGTTATAAAATCTATTTTCACAGATACTGGATGGAGAGAGTTGTGTATATATCAGATAATGCCTCCACCCTGTCTGTTCTCTCTTTCATGACTAAAAATCGTAAAACCCGATGATGTGATAATGATTTGTAGCTGCGAGTGCTTCTAAGTCTTCAAATTTGCGTAGGCTACGAGCGTTTATATAGCAAGCTTTAATATGATTCGAGTCGGGGTTTGCGCGAGTGAAGGAGGAGGAGGAGGAGGAAGAGGAGGGACAAGAATGAGAAAAGAGGGGCTGGGAAATATAGAACGTAAAGAGAAAAGATGGGAAGAAGAGAGGGTAGAGAGGGAGGAAAAGGGAGGGACGGGAAGGAGAAAGAGTTTAAATGTAGAGGAGAGGAATGAAAAGAATTGGAGAGAGAGAGAGAGAGAGAGAGAGAGAGAGAGAGAGAGAGAGAGAGAGAGAGAGAGAGAGAGAGAGAGAGAGAGAGAGAGAGAGAGAGAGAGAGAGAGAGAGAGAGAGAGAGAGAGAGAGAGAGAGAGAGAGAGAGAGAGAGAGAGAGAGAGAGAGAGAGAGAGAGAGAGAGAGAGAGAGAGAGAGAGAGAGAGAGAGAGAGAGAGAGAGAGAGAGAGAGAGAGAGAGAGAGAGAGAGAGAGAGAGAGAGAGAGAGAGAGAGAGAGAGAGAGAGAGAGAGAGAGAGAGAGAGAGAGAGAGATGATGGGGAGTTGAGGAAAGGTGCCCAGTGTGGAAAGATATGCGATTTGAAGGAAGAAAAAGGAAGAAGAAATAGATGAGAAAGACAGGGGAATAGGAGGAGGAAGATAATTACCGTAGGGAAGAGAAGAAAGGAAGAGGAAAAAGGAGAAGGAAAGGGAGGTGAAATTAAAAGGAAAAGAGAAGAGATGCTGATGGCTGGAGGTATGGCGGGTTTGGCTGGCTCCTCTCTCTCTCTCTCTCTCTCTCTCTCTCTCTCTCTCTCTCTCTCTCTCTCTCTCTCTCTCTCTGATTGGCGGCGGGAGTGTGTGGTTAGTGGAACGATTTTGCGATTGGCTGGACAGATTGATGTGGAGGGAAAGATTCGCCGTGATTGGCTGAGGTTCTTAGTCAGGTGGAAAAAAAAGGAGCTAATTGGTTATGAGTGGCAGGTAAGGTGGGCAATGGGGACAGGTAGAAGTGCGTGGATATGCGTGATGATGTATGGTTCTTTAATGGCTAGATGATATTATTGCTATTATTATTATCATCATTATTATTATTACTATTATTTTATTAACTATCTTCATCATCATCATCTCTTACTTTCTCTGCAGCAATTTCAGTAGTAGTAGTAGTAGTAGTAGTAGTAGTAGTAGTGTTATAACGATTATTATCATTATTAATGCATATATTTATCGCTTTTATTTTTAAAGAGAAAATGTGGGTTATGAACTCCTGGGTTTTGCCAAGAGGAAGAGGAGGAGGGGGAGAAGGAGGAGGAAGAGGAGGAGGAGGGACAATCTTGAGAAGCTGCGAGTGGGACAGTGAGGAGGAGGAGGAGGAGGAGGAGGAGGAGGAGAAAGAGAGGAAGGAATGAGAGACCTAAATTCTTGTGGCCTTAATCCGTGAGGTGTTCACTCCCCTGTCAGGTGAGAAGAATGAGTGTGTGTGTGTGTGTGTGTGTGTGTGTGTGTGTGTGTGTGTGTGTGTGTGTGTGTGTGTGTGTGTGTGTGTGTGTGTGTGTGTGTGTGTGTGTGTGTGTAATGAAGGCTTTAACTATTTATTCCCTGTATGACCGTAACCCTACATCACACACACACACACACACACACACACACACACACACACACGA
>NC_066563.1:558631-598631 GCF_024679095.1 Eriocheir sinensis
GAGTTATTTCTCGAACAGATTTGTCCACAACTGGAGCAGCCTTCCTGTAGGAGTGGATAGTGCGGAAACAATCAAGTCATTTAAAAACCGCATTGACCGTAACTTTGCTGCGTCGGGAGTGAACTAAACGTTTTCTTGATTATGTACATTGGTGCTTTATTCCTTAATCACGCAGGCCACTCCTGTGGCTGACGGGTTGGTTCAGTCACTGAAAGCAGGCAGCCTCGCAATGAGCCAATAGGCTTTCTGCGGCCTGCTCGTCCATGTTTCCTCCTCCTCCTCCTCCTCCTTGCCTTTTTCACCACCCTCATTCATCTCTGCTCCTCCCAAGCTCCACGTTCTCTCTAGTGTGAAAACATTGCTTCATCACCACCATCATCACCACCACAACTATCTTCAACACAGCCCTTATCACCACTGCCACCTTCACCACCATCACTACCAGTTTGTCCTATAAAATGTAAATAAAAGTATCCACCTCCTAAGTTATCTATGTAATAAAACCTTGAAGTAAAAAAAGACTCAGCCACAGTGCGTCTCCGTTACTCTGACATTTGTTTTTATCACTGTGGCCACGTTTTTCTTTTTTATATCGCTTTTATTTCGTGCTCCTTCTATTGAAATATCTTTTTAGTTCCACCAATTTCCTGAATAGTAAATTTGATTGTTTACTAGCCACCATATGTAAAATAAATAGAGTTGGAGGGCGGATTGATGCCTTTGGTAATAAGTGTCTACGCAAAATGATTGGATATCGCTGGAATGATTGTGTCAAACCGGCGACTTCTCCGTGAGACTGATTCGACATATATTACCAACATAGTCCATCAACGCCAACCCCGGCTGTACGGGCACATGGCACGCTACTCAGAAGCCGACTCTGCTCATCGGGTTGTCTCTGTGAGAGACATTCCTGACTGGAGGAGGCCAAGGGGTCGCTCACAGAGTTCGCTGTTCAAGCAAGTCGACAGATCCTGCCGGGAGGTACTCAGAATGAGGAGGCCTGCATGAAGACTTCCCGGACATTATCAACATATTTTTTTTCATTATGATCCCCAAAGTGTATACAAAAATGAAAAATAAAAAAAGAGGAACAGCACTCTCGCGCTGCTGCGCTGGCAATAAATGGTCCGCAAAGTGAACGTTAGTTTGCCTATGTGACCTTGACCTTTGACCTGTGACCAAATTTTGAATGGCGGTGTAAGTCATGTCAGTAGTATACACGAACAAAACAGGTTGAATGGTTCATGAGCCAGAACGTTGACATCAACAAAAACCGTTCTTTGACTGTGACCTGAAGCTTTGACCTTGATTATAGAAAGCGATCTACGTTAGATCAATTTACATATACTACTAACCAGGAGGAGGCCAAGGGGACGCCCACGGTTTCTAATGCTTTTAAAGATAAAGACAACGTACAAAAAAACGGACGACAATACTGTGGTAGATAAGAACCAGTTACCCCAAGACACCGGCCAAAGGGAAATGCAGGATTGCCACAGTTTACCTTCCCCAGGGTCCCCCATGCAGGTGCCCCTTTATCGACAAGCCCGAAAGGGAGAATGAACAGCTGTGTGAGCTGCACGCCGAATGCCCAGGCAGGGATTCGAACCCGGGCCTTTTGAGTCGTAGCCAAGCACGCTGAGCACTGCTCCACGGAGGTGCATGTCGCAGGCAGTGATGAAAAGGAATCCTGACACCATATTCCTAAAACTAGGTACACAAGGATCCCGTTATGCCACAGAACACATCATAAAACTCTACTAAATGTGCACGTAAGAATTACATAGACGAAATAAAGCAGAAACACCTCAAAGAACACATATTCGATGTCAACCTCATTTACTTTCATGTGTCATTATCTTCTTCCCTTCCTTTTCTCTCTTCCTCTTTCGCTTTTTTTTCACATTTCTCTTTCTCTTTATTATCATCGGATTTTCATGTTTCCGATAATCGATGTGAGCCTGATTTACTTTCGTCTGTCATTTTCTTCTTACCTTCCTTTTCTCTCTTTCTCTTTCGCTGTATTTCTTTGTCATTCCTTTTTCCTTTCGTGCTCTATATGTCTTCATTATCGTTGAATTTTCATGTTT
This sequence comes from Eriocheir sinensis, assembly GCF_024679095.1. Classification (NCBI taxonomy): domain Eukaryota; kingdom Metazoa; phylum Arthropoda; class Malacostraca; order Decapoda; family Varunidae; genus Eriocheir; species Eriocheir sinensis. Next base: position 560,725 of record NC_066563.1, read on the forward strand.
CCAATAATCGATCTGAACCTCATTTAGTTTCCGTTTCATCAATAGCAGTTACGTAAGTTATGGGAATGACGAAAGAAATAGATCAATATAGTAAGTTAGATATATATATACTGTTGTTGTTTCCTCTTCTTGTTTTCTCTAATTGCTGTTCTTTTTGCTGTTGTTCGTTTGTTTCTTTGTAGGTTGTTTTCGTCTGTTGCTTTTTCTTCCTGTTGTTGTTTTTATTTCTTTTTCTGTCCGGTTGTTTCCGACTGGTTTTTTTCTATATATTTTTTTCTGCTGTCAGTCTCTAATTGTTGTTGTTGTTGTTGTTGTTGTTGTTGTTGTTGTTGTTGTTGTTGTTGTTGTTTTCTGTTTCTCCATGCTGTTGGTGTTTTTTTTTTTTTTTGTCAATTTAGAGATACAGCACCTAGAAAAACATCCTTGTCTTTCCTCTTCCTTTCTCGTTTTAAAAGTTTTTGCCTCCCACTTCTACATCCTCCTACCTCCTTATACATTCTTCCATATCGCCGCTCTTACTTTCCACTAATCGTTTATCCTTCTACAAATCATGTACTTCATATTAGTACTTTACTTTTTTTTCTTTCTTCCTCTCTCTCTCTCTCTCTCTCTCTCTCTCTCTCTCTCTCTCTCTCTCTCTCTCTCTCTCTCTCTCTCTCTCTCTCTCTCTCTCTCTCTCTCTCTCTCTCTCTCTCTCTCTCTCTTGCAGATTTTCCTGTTAGATTTTTTCTTCCTATCTTGTATTAATTTTACTTGTTTCTCTTTTCACTTTCCTTCTTTACGTCACTCTCCCTCTCTTCCTTCCAAAGTCCATCTCTCTCTTCCTCTCTCCCTTCTTCTCTCACTCTCTCTGCCAACATGCCGGGAGAGCCATTACCCTCCTTCCCGCGCGGCTCCTCTCGCCCCCTCACTCTCACCTCCCTCTCTCGCCCTTATCCACCCCCCCAGTGACTACTTTCATTTGTTTAGGTCAGCAGCAGCGGGGTAAAATTATCATTTTTATGATTATTATTATTATTATTATTATTATTATTATTATTATTATTATTATTATTATTATTATTATTATTATTATTATTATTATTATTATTATTATTATTATTATTATTATTATTATTATTATTATTATTATTATTATTATTATTATTATTATTATTATTATTATTATTATTATTATTATTATTATTATTATTATTATTATTATTATTATTATTATTATTATTATTATATATATATATTATTATATATATATATATATATATATATATATATATATATATATATATATATATATATATATATATATATATATATATATATATATATATATATATATATATATATATATATATATATATATATATATAACAACAAAAACTATATAGATAATAATAATAGCAATCATAGCCATAAATGAGAGCCCTGAAGGAGGGCCATTTAGCAGTAGGAGGTACGTGAACACACATCCATAATAAAGAAGTCTTACCAATGCCCAGGCAACTTGCACCAATGGAATGAAAAACCTGCACGCCGAGCAGATAGTTACGTCACGCTTAAGTATACGAGGCCGTAAAGTATATAAGTGGGCGGTGGTGTGGTTGGCAGAGAGAGAGAGAGAGAGAGAGAGAGAGAGAGAGAGAGAGAGAGAGAGAGAGAGAGAGAGAGAGAGAGAGAGAGAGATAGAGAGAGAGAGAGAGAGAGAGAGAGAGAGAGAGAGAGAGAGAGAGAGAGAGAGAGAGAGAGAGAGAGAGAGAGAGAGAGAGAGAGAGAGAGAGAGAGAGAGAGAGAGAGAGAGAGAGAGAGTGCTACAATGGAGTGTGTATGCGTTGTTGGAGGTGGTGGGCGGTGGTACTGAGAGGGGTTGAGGTGGATATGATGGTGATGTGGGTGCGTGGTGTTGGGAGAGGTGAAGGTGTTTATGGTGGTGAGTGATGGTGGTGATGGTGGATGGCTGACTGAGTGGAGGGAAGAATGTTTAAAGTGTGGTACTCGCTAAACTCTGGTGGTGGTGGTGGTGGTGGTGGTTTTGGTGCGGGTGGTAAACAGTTCTGTGGGTGATAGGGAAGATGGAGGACGAGGAGGAGGAGGAGGAGGAGGTGGAGGAGGATGAAAAGGAGGAGAAGGAAGAGGATTAGAAGAAATAGGAGACTGGTGATGATGATGATGAGGAGGAGGAGGAGGAGGAGGAGAAGGAAGAGAAGGTGTAGGAAGAGGAGGGAAGGTAATGAAAATTTACATGGAATTACCGTAGACTTTGAGAGCGTTCCTACACGGCATTCCCTCTACTTCTTTCTTCGTTCCCTTCATCTACCCCTTTTCTGTACCTTCTCCTTCTTTTCCTCCTCTTCTTCCTCCCTCTTTTCTTGTGTTCTTTTTCTACCACCTGCTTCACCTCCCACTTTTCCTTCTTTTCTTCCTTTTTTTGTACTTTTTCCTGCTTTTATTCTTTCCTCTTGCTTTCTCTATCTCCCTCCTACTTCACCTCCCCCTTTCCATTCTTTTCTTGTTCTTATAATTTTGTTGCCCTCTCTTCGATGTCTCAACGTATCCTCTTCATAATTCGTGGGTGGTGACAGTTGTAACTCGCTGTTTGGGGTCGTGGTTTGGAGTTTCAGACTGGGTGCCTGTCCTGCCGACCCGTGGTTCGAACTGTCTTACCCCGGCTCGTCACTACCACGGCTTGACTCTAACTCTACCGACCGAACGAAGTATGAAGTAGCGGAATGAAGAACAAGAGCAATGTGACTTGGAGATGTGATGGTGAGTGAAGCAGATAGTAGGAAAAAAACAATAAAAGAGAGGAAGAAGAGGAAGAAAAGAAGGTACAGAGAAGAGTAGATGAAGAGAACGAAGTACCAAGTAGCGAAATGAAGAACAAGAGGAGTGTTACTTGGAGATGTGATGGTGAGTGAAGCAGATAGTAGGAAAAAAGCAGTAAAAGAGAGGAAGAAGAGGAAGAAAAGAGGAAGATAAAGAGAGGGGTAGATGAAGAGAACAAAGTACGAAGCAGCAGAATGAAAGAGAATGAGTATAGAGTGTAGAGTCTCGTCATCTACCCCTCTCTGTGCCTTCTTCTTTTCTTCCTCTTCTTCCTCTCTATTTTCTTGTTTTTTTCCTACAATCTGCTTCACTCACCATCACATCTCCAAGTCACAGTCCTTCTCTTGTACTTCATTCCTCTACTTGGTACTTCGTTCGGTCGGTAGAGTTAGAGTCAAGCCGGGGTAAGACAGTTCGAACCACGGGACGTCAGGAAAGGCACCCAGTCTGAAACTCCAAACCACGACCCCAAACAGCGACACCATATCTTGTTACGAATACGAGTTACAGCTGTCACCTCCCTTCTTTTCTTCCTCTTCTTCCTCTCTCTTTTCTTGTTTTGTTTTTCCTACTATCTGCTTCACTTTCCTTTTCCCCTCTTTTCTTGTTCTTGTTTCATCCTTCTCCTCATTTCCATCCTCACCAGTATTATCATCGTCATAATCATCATCATCCATAACAATAATGATGATGATGAAATAATAATAATAATAACAATAATAACAATAATACTAACAGCTAATTCAACCACCTGATTTGTAGGCATTCATTTATCACTTCTATAAGCCAATTTCTCTTCCTCTGTCTCTGTCTCTCTCTCTCTCTCTCTCTCTCTCTCTCTCTCTCTCTCTCTCTCTCTCTCTCTCTCTCTCTCTCTCTCTCTCTCTCTCTCTCTCTCTCTCTCTCTCTCTCTCTCTCTCTCTCTCTCTCTCCTCCCTTTACAGGCTAAGTGGATATTGCCTATAGGTGTGAATGAAAGAGGAGCGTGGATGTGGCCGTCATGGTGGCATAGCAAGAGCAGCAGAGGTTGTTGGGGAATGGGCAGTCGGCCATGACCTCCCTCCGCCCCCCACCTTTCCTCACAAGTAGCTTGATTTTAACTTCCAATCGTACTGAAAATAATGAAACCTAGCCCAACACGACCTAAGCTAACCTAACCTAATCAAATCTAATCAAACCTAACCTAACTTCTAATAGCTTTTAAGAAACCTAATCTAACCTGACTTTCTTTCTTCTTTTGTTTGTCTGTCTCCCCGCTTATCCCCAAATTCCTTTAATATCAACCGTATTTTGAGACTAGTGAGACTTAACCCACCCTGTCTCAGCTTCCTCAAGAACATGTATGGGTAACAGGGAAGTTGATATGGGTAAGTGGATAGGAACACAGGTGGAAAAGGTGGTGAGTAAAGGTGTGGCAAGATGGGAGGAGTGAATGTGGATAACTGTACAGGTAATGAGAATGTTGATACAGGTAGGGTGGGTGAATAAGGTGTGTATTTGTGGAGGGTTATGGGTGTGTGTGTGTGTGGGAGGGGGGCTGTTGGTGTGTGTGTGTGTGTGTGTGTAGAAGGATGAGGATAGGGATGTGGATGAGAGTGTAGGTATGGAAGGGTATGTGGCTGCATTGGGTGTGGATATGGATGAGGGTGTAGTTGTGGATGTGGGTATAGGGTGAAAAGAGACGGATGTGTGTGTGTGTGTGTGTGTGGTGAGAGGGATCTGTGTGGATGTGGGTTTGAGAGGGTATGGGTGTGGGGTGGAAGGAGATGGATGTGTGTGGTGTAGGGGAGAGGGATCTGTGTGGGTGTGGGTTTGAGAAGGTGGGTGTAGGTATGGGTGTGTGTGTAGTTGTGGATATGGGTGTGGGGTGGAAGGAGATGGATGTGTGTGGTGTAGGGGAGAGGGATCTGTGTGGGTGTGGGTTTGAGAAGGTGGGTGTAGGTATGGGTGTGGGTGTAGTTGTGGATATAGGTGTGGGGTGGAAGGAGATGGATGTGTGTGGTGTAGGGGATGTGGATGTGGGTTTGAGGTGTGTGTATGGGTGTGGGTGTGGGTGAGGGTGCATACAGACAGGTGAGGTGGATTTGAGCAAGGTGAGTGTACATTACGTCACACTTGGCACCTTATATATCCACATTGATTTAGTGTGTTGTCATTCGTCCTTGTGGCTCCGCTTTCTCTCTCTCTCTCTCTCTCTCTCTCTCTCTCTCTCTCTCTCTCTCTCTCTCTCTCTCTCTCTCTCTTCATATCTATCTATTTTGTTATCTCTACTCTTTCAATGTATACTCCTTTTTCCCTTTCCTTCCTTTTTTCATATTTTTTCTAACGTTTAACTGTCTCCCATACTCTCTTCTTTACTCCTATTTCTCATTCTCTCCCTCCATGCTTTACTTTCCTGTTATCTTCTCCCATACTTTCTTCACTTCTTACTTCATTTGCTTTTTACCTATTTTTCTCTCTTTACCCTTTTCATAATTCCATACTTCTCCTCAATCGCCTTTTTTCCGTCCAGTTTTTTTTTTTTCCTTTCTCCATCTCCTCTTGTTCTTCTTCCTCATCCTCTTTGGTGTCTACGTGGGTGTTCTCATCGCGGTCGAGATTTCGGACTTCTGGGCAGGTAGATATTTAACGTTTTTTTTTGTGTGTGTTTGCCACGTCCCGCTGCCTTTGATGGCGTCTCTGGTCTAGGTAGTTCTATTTCCCATATCTTTTTTGTCCCTCGGGCATAGAAGCGGCGAGTGGGGAGGATTTTGCAGGTCACGAGTGCGGTGCTGCGGCAGCCCGGCTCGGGGAACCCAACAGGTGTGTGCAAGGCTTTTTGTGGCTGGCTTCCTCCTCGCTGTGACGCCTCGGGTGGGGGCGGCGCGGCTCTGCGTGCCCTGCTGCCACGGCTCGCTGGCCAGGCGGCTGACTCATGAGGCGCCAACGATGTGCAGAGCGGAAAAAAGGACAGCTTTCTCTTCTCGTTTTTACGCTCTCCCTGTCTTGTCTCTTCCTTCTATGGGCCATTAGAACACATGTAAGATAAACTTACAGGCAACATACGATCAGGCAGGACAGCCTCCTGCAGGTGGCGGTGCCCCCAGGCCGCATGTCGGTAGCCACCATCATGACACGGCAGCTCGGCGCCCCGGCTTACACCTCCTGTAGGTGAGGGTCTGCTGTGAGGGGCTTCATAGAACAGGCGTTGCGGAGGTGGGGGTGGTCTGGGGCTGCGTGGTGTGACCAGCGACTCTGGTCCACGGGAGCACGGCACACCTGTGGCCCTCGAGTGGCAGAGCTCTGCGGGGCTCCTGCGGCGGAGCGGTTGTGCCGCCGCCGCCTTCAGCCGTCAAGGTCACTCCGGATACCGTGGCCCACGTGGCGCCGGAGCCTCCCTGCCCTGGGTGATGGCGGCGGCGTCGGCGAAGGCTGGGCGTGAAGGGCCTGGCGGCCGCGGGGCCTGCTGCTGGCGGCGGTCAGGGTGGCAGGCGAGCACTGCACGGCCACGACCTGCCGCCGAAGACCACAAGGCTCAAGTTTCCTTTAGGAGCGTGTGCGCGCCCGTTTAGGCCGGCCCTCCGCCGCCCCGCCGCCAGGATTAGACAATGTAACCCGGACGGCATTCCGGCCAAAAATACCCGGCGGGCCGCGACGCCAGCGCCATCTACTATGTATAAAATTATCCGCCGAGAGTGAAGTCGTAGTCACTTCAGGTCTGCCTTTTGCCCCGTTTACGTGGTGTGCTAGAGGCTAAGTCACAATGGTAAGTGTTGTCGCCTCGCAGGACCCTAGTGCCGCCGCGGGGCGCCCCTCTAGTGCCGCCCATAGTGTAGTGCCCGTGTACAGTGCCCCGGGGCCTCGCCACGCCCAATACAGTGCCCCAAATGTGCCAGGATATAGAGCCCCGCCAGCCCGGCCCCGCCCTCCCATGGGGGCGTGGGGCGTCGGGGCGTGGCCCAAGGGCCCGCCGGATGTGTGGATGCCCAGCTAACCCTCCTACAGAGGCCTCCTCGTAGGATAAGGATGGATTATGCACCACTCCTGAGTCTCATTAGCTTTACATTCTTTGTTTCCTGTCCGTCATGTTGCCGTAGCAGAGGGGCGTTGAGGGTCTTTCTTGACCTTAGTCTTCCGGTATCGCATCCCCCATGGCGTCACCATTCCTTCAGAATTACGATGACCAACATGGCCCGGGCACCAAGACCCACGTTATAATCATGCTTATCAAAACCCTCAGCCCCAAAAACTCTTTTAACACATCAGCAGATGACTACTTTTGCACCTTGAATTAAAATCAGTCAGTACCTTCACGGCTTCATCAGCAATAACCATAAATTAAGATTGATACATGGCTTTAATTAAAATAGTCAGGAGATCTATTACATCTGAGGGATTGTCGGATACGGGCGAATTTTATATTTCCTTTCCCAAGTGTAGACTAAACTAACACTTCTTTCTTTTCTCTCTCCCTCAGGCTGCGGATCTCAGTGCTCGCGACGTTGAGAGTAAGTAAAAGGGTGTTCCAGCCTAGCTTCAACCTATACACACACAGACTCCTATCTCACAAGTCACCTTCATCTTTGTGAAACCGCAGCACCCTATTTCTCCCATGACATGAAAATGAAGAATATTGGAAACAAGTGTCCAAATGAGTGCAGAGTAGCGCTAACAGAACTCAAATAAGAAGATAAATGATAGAAAAATAATTGATAAGAAATATAAAACTAGAAACCCAATGAAACAAAAGAAAAAAGAGAAAAATGACAGAAAAGATAATGGAGAAAGAAGAACAGTTACGAATGGCTAATGCCTGGACAAGGAGGCGAATAGAGAAATAATATAATAGGGGGAAAATGTTCATATAAGGATGGAGAGAGGGTTGAGTTGGCCACTGTATCCCCACCCCCTCCCTTCTCCCTCCCACCCCCATCTTGCCTCTAGCTGCTACCTTGTGCCGGCTAGTACACCAAAAATACCCACCTCCTTCCCTCTCTCCCTCCCTTCCCTTCCTCCTTGCCCCTCTCCTTCCCTTCCTCCCAGCCGGCCTTGGCACAGCAGACAACCACCAACTAAGTTCCTTGACGCCGGCTATTATTGTCTTGAAATTCCTTTGACTTAGTCACTGGCAAAACGTCGTCTCTCCGCTATAAGGAACTTGAAATAATATGGGTGGCCGGCTGAGGTGCACTTGTGTTGGCCAATGGGACCTGACCGTTTTTGTCTTCGGAACTTATGATGATGCTCAGGAGTGATGACGATGATGATGATGGTGTTGAAGATGATGAAACACGACGTGGACAGTTGACTTTTCATTTGACTTTGCGAGTCAGAATGCCAGAATAGGATGGAAAGTTATGGAAAACGAAAGAGAAAGATGAAAGTTAATTAAAAGGAAAGAGGAATAGGACACATGCTCTCCTCTTATCCTTTCCATCCTTCAGATGACTGATGAGAAGCAGGAAAAAAAGATAGAAGGAAGACAGTGTCCGTGTCCATGTGTACCACGTGACCTGCCTACTAGGAGCCGCCGTCTATCACACTATATATGGCCCGGAGCCTCGACCATACGACTCAATCCACCAATAAGATGCTTTGACACTCGACACTCCGCCACCCCCATCTCTAGTCCAATTGAAGAACTTACACCTTTCAGCCTTTACAATTCGAAAACTTGAACGTCAATGCGTGATCAGATTCAAGAACTAATCGATCAAGAAAGGAAATATTCGACAAGAAGCGTCCAGAATCATTACACTTTCAGCCAACACGTTTGAAATGATACGAAAACAAAGAATAAGAAATAGATCGAAATTCAAGTCTGGAACGTAGTTGATCATACTAGATTCGAGCCCCAGAAGATATAAGGAAGAGATGTAAAGTGAGAGGAATACAAGCTCAAAAAAGTAGGATATGGCTGAATCAAGTAACATTCAGGTAATGTCAGAAAACATAACGAAGAAACAACAAATTACGTAAATACGCAGAACATCAACAGATGGAATAGAAAAAAAAACGTTTTCTAGATAGTTCGAACGCTTTGTAAAACATGAAAACCAATGGACTCTACTTACATGCTTTAGATGAGATTTGGATCCCCTCTAGGCACCCGACCTGCAGAAGACAAGCACACACTTTGTATTCATAATACATACACAGTAAACACAGGCAATCAAACCATCAAGCCTTCCCCTTCAAGCTGTAACTTCAGTAAGACGCATGCAGATACATTCGGTAAATACCTTTGCAGCTACACAATAAATAAATACATACATACAATTTAAATTCATACAAGGTAAAACTATTCAAGACTGTAACATTTGTAGGACACAATAAGTGGGAGGGATTCTGGAGCTGCCCTTTGTAGGCCACCCGGTCTCTTGCAGTTTCCCTATATTCTTATATTCTCATGTTCTTATGATATTTCGGTAAATACCTTTGCATCTAAACAATAAATACATACATAGAACTATATTCATATAAGGTTAAACTATCCCACAAGTATCACATTGCCACGAAAATTAAAGCAGTACATGATTCACGGCTCAGGCTGCAGCTAAACCCATATGACAAGGCAAGAACCATAACACTAGAACATTGATTATGAGGACCATCTCTTTCCACACACCTATTCGAAGAGGAGATATCATGATCCTCTGGCATGACACAGCGCCATGCCCGTCTTCCCCAACCCCTACTGGCACTATATAGTCACCGATGGCCATATATTAGGCTAGAAAAACATATCACTCCACCGCGCACTCCGCCTTCGTCTCTCTTCTGTTTGTTTACATTTCTCAGCGAGCGTTCGAACGAGCGTGATTTTTCCCCGACGTAACGGAACGCTAAATGTACTGTTCCGAAACTAAATTGATACCGTTAGTGTTTTATCATTATTAATAGCAGTATTAGTAGTACGTAATAGTAGTAAAAGTAGTAGTAGTAGTAGTAGTAGTAGTAGTAGTGGTATAGGAGTAGCAGTAGTCCGTCTTTTTCTAAATAACTACCGTAAATGTAAAAATGGCACGAGACAATAAAAAAAAAATAGGAATGATAATGTTACTCGTAGTAATGGAAATCAACGCAAAAATTAAGATATATTACATGAAAGTAGGACTGAAAACGAGAGAGAGAGAGAGAGAGAGAGAGAGAGAGAGAGTACAAGGGAGCAGAGAAAGGAGAAAACGGAGTAAAGCGGAGGAAAAGAGAGGCAGTGGGGGGTGCCGGGGCCAGGCTGGGGTGCCTTATATGGCGCGACACTATTCCTGTGGACACCTGATAGCGGTGCCAGTGCCAAAGCGGGGCTGGCGAGGCGCTAGGCAGGGGTAACGGAGGGAGGGAGGGAAGGGGCGCCAGCCATCCTACAGAGCTACGCATGGTATAGTCACTCTTATTATCATCATCATTAGTGGGAGTATTAATCGTCGTAGCAGCGTAGTAGTAGTAGTAGTAGTAGTAGTAGTAGTAGTAGTAGTAGTAGTAGTAGTAGTAGTAGTAGTATATAGAGTTTTGTGGCGTATACGTCCAGGCAACATTGCGATTTTGTTGTTGAAATGTTAAATTTTGCTTAAAATATTTGACCTCTTTGTAGGTAAACGAGTAACGTTGCTAAATAATCGAAAATAGGAGGAAAAACAGAAGTAAAGTCAGAAAATAATCGATTTTTTTTATATCAGAAAGCATTGAAATTCCTATTGTCCTCGCTCCGTAATTGAGTCGCCTCGATATATAGAGAGAAAATAAGGGTTTTAAGAATTGAAAGCCAAAAAAATATCCAGAAAATGTCAGCCAAAACAATGAAAAAAGATAAAACAATATGGACACAATCTAAATCATAAGTAAAAGTCATATCATTCATATATCTGTTACAACACAGCACAAAATCCTTCAAATATCATCCCCTCATTAGTCAAGGGTGAAGTTTCTATTTTCTGAGTAAGGAAACTTTTGGTCTGCCTCCCTACCTGTAAAAAAAAAAGTTGTTTCAGTAAAGTTATCTATTGTTTCATTTTTCGCAGTCGTTGTTTCATGGCCGAACGAAAAAAACACACATTTTCTCATTGCATAAAATTATCCTACTTGCACGGCCATCAAAATCCTCAAGTAAACATTGCATTTAAATACCTAATATTTTACTACTATGATAAAGCTCACCGTAATTAACCTAACCTATATTTTACTTGCTAGCCTTTTGTGAAATTCTCCTTCTTAAATTAATATTAAATTAAATATTTTTTTCTCCTCTAACTAGAACTCGCCTTCAAACGAGCACACCATATATGAATAACCAAACATAACCTAGCCTTACTCCTGACTATATTTTCTCATTCATTCCTTACAGGGGTGAAATTCGCCTTCTCAATCTATGACTTCGAGGGCAATGGCACGATGGACGCCTTCTACATCGGCGACTGCCTCCGAGCCCTGAACCTGAACCCCACCCTGGCTGTCATTGAGAAGGTTGGAGGCAAGGACAAGAAGAAGGAAAAGATGATCAAGGTTGATGACTTCATGCCCATTTTCGCTCAGGTCAAGAAGGACAAGGACGCCGGCTCTTACGAGGACTTCATGGAGGTGCTTAAGCTCTACGACAAGTCTGAGAACGGCTTGATGATGTACGCTGAGCTCGAACACATCCTCCTTTCCCTTGGTGAGTACCAGGGAGGGAATAAAGTACTGAACGGAGAGGTCTGCCTTAGTAAAAAGAATTCACTGGGTAAGAGGTGAGGTTGAGAACAGCATGATGATACCAAGCTAGAGCACACTCTTAGGGTGAAGAATGTTAAAGCATGTAGGGATAACGTACAGAAGAGAGCGTATGAGATTAATTGACTAATTGGCTATGCTGGGAACTGTATGAGGTTGAAAACGGCATGGTGATTTGCTTCAAGTTGGAGTAGATCTTCCTTTGATGAATAACGGAAGACTAAAAGCTGACTGAGGAAGAACATGAGAGTGGTCGTCTAAGTAAAAAAAATGTCTGAGGTTTTGTAAATCTGAGAAGGGTATGATGATGATGCACGCTGAGCTGGAAAGCATTCTCTTTCCTCGCAGTGAGTAACATGGAACAATAAGCTGGCCATAAATACAAGTAATGAGACGTGTGAAAACTGTGAACTAAGTGAAGATAATGCTGGAGACTTCAAGAATCCAAGAATGGCTTATGTATGCCGGACCGAAACGCCCCCTTCCTCATTTGGTGATAACAGGGGGCTAAACGTTGGCCGAATATAGAGGTTGTAATGTTAATAATAATGCCTGGAAGCTTAATAGATAAAAGGCGGTGTCACACGCCGTGGTGATTTCTACCAGTACGAGTTACTCTTTGCCTTACAACCTTGCATCATCATGACATTGCCCCGACCAAAGTGTTAAAATCACTGTTCGAAGGTGAATACCATGGTGAGACAAAGGGAGGAGGCGCCAAATAACTCTGCATAATTAAAAACTACCAAAAGACGATGGTACTAGGAGAAAATACCTAAACATTGGGGAAGAAAATACCAAAAAGATGCTCCTTACCGTGGAAAAATACCAAAATATGATGGTACTAGGAAAAAATACCAAAACGTGCCGTAATAGTAGACAAATACCAAAAAACGCTAGAAAATGGACGTGTACGACATTGCCTAAGTAAACACAATGTTCCAGGGAGCTACAGGACAAACTAACAAGGCTGAGGACAATTTATAGTGAAACCAAATTGTCGAGTCCGTTTTGGCGTTGGCTCCCGCGGGTCCATTTCTCCCCTCTGCTCTGCCACACTGTCCCAACACCTATTCTTTCCTCTCATATGTTACCTATAGCTTACATATGAGAGGAAGGGATAGGTCTTGGGACTGTATGGCAGAGCAGAGGGGAGGAAAGGACCCGCGGGAGCCTACGCCAGACCGGCCTCGACATATTTGGAAGACTATAGTTATATCTGATGTCCGAACTGATGTGGGAAAGTGTGACGGATATTAATCATCGTTCAGAAACTAGTCTCGAAGGTGCAGGAGGGTGGCTAAAAATGTATCAAGTCAGGGATTTCAATAGATTAAAACTGGCGCTGAGAAAAAAATGCAAAGTATCATAATTTTTTTATTGTTTTCCTTCTTATTCTTATTATTCTTATTCTTATTCTTATTATTATTACTATCATTTCTATTATTATTATTATTATTGTTATTATCATTACTACCACAATCATTTTACACACATTATTTTTACCTTTGTGTACATGTGAATAGTATTATCAGGTTGAAAGTAGTACAGTAATGAACAGCATTATTATCAGTATTGGTAAAAATTTTGTCCATGTCCCTTTGAGCTTCGTTCACAATAGAGCCACTCTATTAGGAAATATACGCCTGCGTGGTCTAGTGGTCAGCGTGCCTGGCTTCTTCTCAGCGGACCCGGGTTCGAATCCCGGGCCGGGCAGTCGGCGTGCAGCTCACCCAGCTGTTCATCCTCCCTCTCGGGCTGGTCGATAAATGGGTACCTGGGGAAACCTGGGGAAGAAAGGGCCAATGTTACGGAGATGAGCACCGAGGCCACGCGCTGCTACAGCGTATGCCCCCAATTTTACCTTTTGCCTTTATTAGGATCAAAGCAATAGCTGGTAGAAAGATGGTGAATAATGGTAATGCTTCCGCCACAATCACCGTCACTGTCCACCTCGTCACCTTCACCAAAGTGCACGGGTGACCCATTCCGCTGCAGGTGAATCACTGTTGGAATGAAAGTGATGGTTGTTGAAATGATTACGATTATTAGCATTATTATTACCACAATCACCGCTACTCTCCACCTCATCCCTTTTACCGTTTTGCACAGGTGAGCGCCTCGAAAAGAGCGAACTGGAGCCCGTCCTGAAGGAGTGCTGTGAAGAGGAGGACGAAGACGGCTTCATTCCCTATGAACGTAAGTCTCTCCCTCCCACCGGCCCTCCCTCCGCTACACACACACGTTCCACCTTCATCCACCTCTCCGCTCCTCCACCTGGTCACTCTGCCCTCATCCGATTCTTCCCACACTTCACTTTTCTTCTTCATCATTCCCTGGTAACGTCTTTTCCACCTTTTCCATCCAACCCCGTCATCTGTTTCCCCTCCATTTCATTTTCTTCATTCTTTCAGCCCTCCACCTCTCATTCTAACGTGCATCCAACCTCCCACCTGCTCATCCTTATACGTCTACTCGTCTATCACTTGTTTCAACGTTTCATGAGCACTTTCCTTCACCTTTCATCGTCTCTCCACCCCTCCACCACTCCTCCCACGCATTCGCCCCCCCCTCTCTCTCTCTCTCTCTCTCTCTCTCTCTCTCTCTCTCTCTCTCTCTCTCTCTCTCTCTCTCTCTCTCTCTCTCTCTCCATCCTCCCCCGTATCTGGTCATCCATTCATTCCATTTCTCCTTGCCTCCCAATCTCCGCTCTTTCCTCCCTCCCTCCTGCCCACCAACTCCCTCCCTCCCCTCCCTCCCTGATATCCTCTAGACTTCCTATGTATTTTAAGTGTCAATGTTTCTCTTATTACCGTCAAAATAACAGAGAGTACTTTCCATAATCAGATATATAGATTTTGTTTCAAGTAGATGTGTCCTGATTTCCTTCGTCCCTCCTCCTCCCCCTCTCTCCCCTCCCTCGTCCCACCCAGCGCCTTTCCCCTCTCCCTCATACCATCCACAGGTTATTGTTATGATTGTTGTGAAGTTATTATTGGTGCTCTTATTCTCTCTCTCTCTCTCTCTCTCTCTCTCTCTCTCTCTCTCTCTCTCTCTCTCTCTCACAGCTGATTTTTCTTTCAATTTCTCACCATTCTATTTTTTTAGTCCAGCATTTAAATCAACAACTTAGTGTCATCGCCAGTGTAATAATGATGATGATGTTGATGATGAAGAGAAGGACCATAGTTACTGATGATGATGGAAAAAATGAAAAGTGATGATGGTGATTATAATGATGCTTCTGATACTGATGCTGATGATGGTGATAATGGAGATGATGATGATGATGATGGTAGAGCAAAAGGAACAATGATGACAAGGACTTGGAAGGAATATATGGTATTTTTCCCCCAACGTAAATGGTAACGATAATGATGATGATGATGATGATGATGATGACGGTGAGAATATTAAGGGAATGCTGGCCCTGGTGTCGTGTTTCTATGATGAGACACTCTCTCTCTCTCTCTCTCTCTCTCTCTCTCTCTCTCTCTCTCTCTCTCTCTCTCTCTCTCTCTCTCTCTCTCTCTCTCGCACTAAACGAACATTCCTTTACAGCCTTCCTTGCGAAACTCTGCAAAGATATCAAGTAAACAAGAAAAATGCTAATGCGTAAGTAAGATGAGTTCCCCCCCCCCCTTGGCACGCACCTGTGTGTGATGAAGCATACCTGTAAAAGCCCTCCACTCCCTCCCTCTCTCCCTTCCTCCCTGGCTCCCTCCTTCACGCGCAGCTCCCCTCCCTCACGCGCACCCTGTGTTCCCCTCCCTCACGCTCAGCTGGCGCCGCTCCCCTTCCTCGCTCGGTTCCTTAAATCTTGCCATCCTTCGTACTAGCAAAGTTTTATTCCCTTCCTCCCTCCCTTCCTGTCTCCCCCCTCACGTGGAGCTCCCCCCCTTGCTCAGCTCGCGTTCCCCCCATCGCTCAGCTCACGCTCCCCCCTCTCACGCTCAGCTCGCGCTCAGCTCCCCTTCCTTGTTCGGTTCCCATAATCTTGTCCCCATTGCGCTATCTCAGTGTTATTGCCTCCCTTTTTCCCTCCATCCCTCCCTCCCTCCAATCCCTCCCACTAGCTCGGTTGCATTACCTTTAAGTATTAGTCTTGAACCTCCACCGCCCTCGACACCTGGACGTAACAGGGTTAAAACGAATTTAAACCTAGACAAGATCAGGTTGAATGGGTCTTAATAGTTTTTTTCGTACATTGGTACTTGAGGCTAAATAGATTCGTGTTTATTCCATTTTTTATAACTTATTAGAATTTTAGTTGGCATACAGCACAAAAATCTGCTTTCTTGTGAATTTGACTTAGTTGTCTTGATAACCCTTTCCCGTTTTCCTTAGCTAGTATAGTCTCTGCTCTGTAATCCTCAATCCGGTTTTTTTTAAATGCTAGCACCATTTCTGCCCCGTTTTTGCCCCCTCAATTAAAGGACGTCAACGCCATTCAAGCTACAAGAAAATAATATAAAAATGCAGCAGCACTTATAAAAAGAGGTCTATTTGCATTAACTTGACACATACGCCCCGCCCCGCCCATCCTTTCCCCCCGACGTGTGTGAATGGGCAACTTCCAGGATAAGCCCCGGCCCGTTTCAAGCCCCGGTAATCACAGGGGTCAGGAGGCGGGGATGGGCGAGGCTGCTAGGTCGAGTTGGTACATGCGGACCGATAAAGCCCTTAGCAGCATGCAGGAGGCAGTGGTTGTCCACCGCTCGGAGTGGTTCTCGACGACGACCGAGCAACCCGATGCTCATACGACCGCAATACGTACATTTTACTTCATTATTTTTTCTTTGCACTAAAATATTTCCTGCACGTAATAAAGTTATGTATATTTCAGGTAGCTACAATATCAGCAATATTCTTATTATTATTATAATGTTTTTGCTTTCTATAACTTTTTTTCCACATCATGTAAAACTCCTTATTATGCCGAGTATATAAATTATTGCTTACATTATTATTATTATTGTTATTTACTATTTATTTATTTATTTATTTGTTATTTACTTCATTTATATTTTTGCTGGCCTGCTGAGCTCAGAACCGTAGATTATATTTTTGCAGTATACCGCCTGTTGTACCCTGCATTACAATGTGCTGATTGCCTTACAGCCTTCCTAAAGAGAGTTTTGGCCTACAAAGTCTAAAAGGATGATTCTAGTAAGTTGTCAGCGTGTATAATTTTACTAAGGAGTCGATAACACCCCGTTTTCTTTTATAATTTTTTTCGTTCTTTTTACTCAAAAGCCATAACCCGCTGCTATAAGCATTTTCGTCCATATCGTCCGATTCTTATTTACTTTCTGCTTTCTATCAGCAATGGAAGAAACAACATCAGTGTATCTTATTGCCAGTTTTATAACACGCCTTACTATTTCACTGCTACTGACCTTACCTCTTCTGCTACCACTGTTACTGCTTCCACCACCACTACTACTACTACTACTACTACTACTACTACTACTACTACTGCTACTTCCACTACTATTATACTACTTCCATTACTACTGCTACTACTACTTCCACTACTACAACTTCCACTACTACTACTACTACTACTACTATTACTATTCTACTACTGCTACTACTACTACTACTACTACTACTACTACTACTATTCTACTACTACTGCTTCTGCTGCTGCTGTTGCTGCTGCTTCCTTGCGTGATTATTATTTATTTATTTTTACCTGTCGTGATGTCACTGTGAACCGTCGACTTGTCATTTTCTTTATTTCAACGACTCGACTTTTTTGCTGTGACTACCAGAAGCCATGGACGGCGGCCTTCACTCCTCTGTTATTTTTTTCTTTGATTTACTGAGTTCATGGTACCTTTACTTCCGTACCCGTTCCCTTTCACCCCTCGTTCTCTCACATGTTCCAATATCTTATAATTTCTTTATATGAGATGTATGTTATATATATTCTTGTATTTCTTTTCTTTTTTGGTTGGTCCCTTACCTCCTCATGTCCTTCCTCCCATGATATATGTATGTTATCCTAACTAACGTATATTGCACGACTTGTTATGTTTGTTTTCGTTGTCTAATACTATTACAGTGGCCTCAGGTTTTGTAGGATAGCGATGCACTCAGAGGAGCAATCTTTACTCATCCACAACCACTTTTTCCAGTAGTACCTCTAAATTATTGTGATCATATAAAAAGAATGGCATTTTCCTGTATATTTTCTTGCAGTCTTAAGATAGGAAAATAACTGACTGATAATAAAAGGAAAATTTTACCTGAATAGTATTACCTGAAAAGCGAAATTGTTAGGGTAAATGTTTCCTTTTTGCATTAATCAGCAATCTTCCCGCCTCGAGATTTGACTTTATACAGAGTAAATAGCATTCCACAGCTGCAAAAGTCTTCATCAGTTATCGCATTCTTCTCTAAGTCTCTTTTTTTCTTATTTTCTGTCTCAACCACTTTGATGTCATACTCCTTTGCGCATTTGGGTGCGTCACTGTCATGGCTGCAGCCACTGTAGTGCGTTGTGTGTACAGCCAGGAGACCAAAGAGCAGGTAAATTCACCCTAGAGATCATTACAGATGTTTGGTGTTGGTGCGTCACGGATCTTGTTTGGCACATTATGGATTGCATCATATATTCTTTTTATTTAACTTGTCATAAATTCAAGAGATCTTGGGGTGTAATTACTGCAGCTTTTTAATCTGCTGGTCGTACATACGGTTCTGTTGTATTGTAGAATTTAGTAAGATCAAATCTGTATGGTGTGCAGACTTTGATATAGTATATATAGTATAATTATAATGTCGCCTCCACCTACATGTATGTCTTTGCTGGGGTGGGTTCGGAAAGAATGTGACAAGAACTATTTTGGTATATTCACTTAACCAGACTGTGATGTAAACAAAAGCACTTGACACCCACCACACCCAACAAAAGTGACGGGTAGAAGTCTACACACGAGTGATAGACCCCTTCCCCCTCCCACATACACATACACATACACCCCGGGTTCGATTCCCGGGTGCAGTGAAGAAAAATGGGCAGTCTCCTTTAATCTGTGCTCCCTGTCCAACTATAATAGTAGCCAATGGGTACCGGGTGTAAGTCAGGGGTTGTGTCCCGCCTGGTGTCACCCCGTGGGTGAGATTCCAGCCATGCCTATAGATCCGTCACTGTGAGCTCCAAGCTCACTGGGGGAGGGTACTGACCGGCGACCCCGCGTCCAGCGCGTGGCTAGACAATGGTGAACTTCACACACACAGACACACACACACAGACACGCACACACGCACACACACACACACTCACACACATACACACACTCCTACTCCCATGGTGCAGTGGACTAAGGTCCTTAGAGGCTGACGCCTAGCAGATTGAGGTTTGATCCAAGCTCAGGCAGATTTTTTTTCCCTGACAAGGAGCAGTTTGTATCCCTCTTGAGCGAGAGGGATACGGGTGTGTGGTGTGCGAGGACCCATCAGTACCCATATAATATTTAAACGAGCTCCAAAGCTCTCTGGGAGGGTACTGGTTGGCGATCACGAGCCCAGCACGTGATCAGACCATTGTGGAAAAAATATTACACTCTCAATTGACTCGTAGTAACAGTAGTAGTAGTAGTAGTAGTAGTAGTAGTAGTGGTATAATCTGCTATATATTGGTACACAGTGACAATTTCCGTTAATCACATCAACCTTTACTCTAACTGAATGACAATAGATGTTTATTACTGTTGTTCAGTGTCGTTTGGTTGCATCCTAACGCATTCTTTCCTCCTCTCGCAGCTTTCCTGAAGAAGATTGCTGCCATACTCTAAATCCGCTCTCCAAATCCGCTCTCCATCTTCAACTCTTGACGTCAGAACGGGAGTGCGCATGAGTACACCATCGTCATTCGGAGTGTCAATGCAGTGTACAATCATTCTGTGAGCACAGCTAACCCACAGACATTTATAATCAGTTATAGTAAATTGAAGTAAAAAGAAACACCAACAGCGACATCAAGAAGAAGGATTATATATTCAGTTATCAAGTGATTGCAGCCGAAGAAAAATAACAATAAATCTTTGTCCTCTATAATATTTATTTCTTAAAGGAACGAGAGGCACCACCCGTTACATGCTCATTTTGTCCTTCTGTCTGTGTGTGTACATGTGTGTGCGCGAACGTGTGTGCGTGTGTGTGCGTGCGTGTAGCAGCGTGAAGGTCCCATGGATCTCTGAAGCGTCTCCTTTTTCATCCACGCTGGGCCTCGGGGGGGGCGGAGGGTGAAGGCGGCGGCGGGCACGGACGCGAGACCTGTTGACCAGACCTGAAGTGACCACTTGATCCGCATAGCCAGCCCGCCCTGCGCCACCTAGCGGCGGGTGGCTACAACGCCATTACCGTGCACCGCCGCAGCCCCGCACTCCACCGGTTGTCCATCACCAGGGGCTGCGTGGGGCACCACCCGCCCGATCCGCCCTGCCTCCCCCGCCTCCCCCTGCACGCCCACGAGAGCCTCTGCCACACCCGACAAAGGTGACCAGGGGGAGTGTCACAGTCAGCCAGTCTAGACGATCAGTTAACAAGGCCGCCCACTTCAGTCAGTCAGTCAGTCAGTCCGCTCGGAACGGCATCGTTTACCAATAACTGCTGTCTGTAGGCACATTGGTTAAGTTCTCTATCGTCTCAATAAAAGGAAAACATCTTGATTACGTGTTTCAATACATACCCTTCTCCTCAGTTGTCCCTGCTTCCCGCTGTCCTCCTTTTCCTTTAGCTCAGTTCCTTTTATCATTGCTTACCTTCCTCATTCGTTTCTTACCTTCCTTTTATATAATTCTCATTTTCCTTTAGCCTAGTAATTCATTCCATCTTGCCTTCTATCCAACACTTATTTCCTATAAAAGGGGATTAACGAATCACTCAAGCTAGGTAGATGAAACCATAAAATTAAAGCTCTAAGAGGATGCTCCTCCCTGTACCGAGAAGCACAGTGAGCCAGGATTGACCTCAACCTTTCGGTCGCGAGTCAAATACCATACCCGCCCACTTTGCCACTTGCTCCCTCTATCTTCCTTCTAGCCCAATGGTCCCCAGCTTTTCCTAAGCCTCACAGGCCTAGAAAACGTTTCAGTAATGTTTATACCCCATAGTAAAATAAGATAAAATGAAGATAAAATTCTAATAGCTATTATTCGACCACAAACTGAACCATATACAACAATGGGGGTAAAGAAATTGAACTTAAAAATAAGCTTTTTTTTCCTTTACCTTTCCTCTTGCCCCTCCGAGCCCTCTCCAACCTCCTCCCTTGATATGTTTCCTCTTTCCCCGTTGTCTCCTTCCTTTCCTCCCTCCTTCTCTTGCCTCTCCCTCCACCTGTGCTATCGATAATATCGGAAACATTATGGACATCATTAGCTTCTTTTCTTTTTCATAACTGACATTTTTCAGCATTTTATAATAAACATAATGAGATATCTTGTCACAGTGTTTTATTCCAGCCTCTCTATGATTTTGTAAATGGCTGAGCTTTAGTCGGAATGAACAGCTCTCCAACATCGTAAACATTATGATCATTATAAAGAGCTACGTGACCTGTGATTACTGGGGCAACGTAAACAATATTATTCTTTCTCCTGACAGCTTTTACCGATTTTCACATGACCCCACTGTTTTGAGGTTGCGGCTTGGAGTTAAAGACCGATGACGTCTCTGACGTCACATCAGGGAACAGATGGACTTTGATGGATTTAAAAGGAAAACCCAAGAAACAATAACAGTTCCAGAAATATTTGGAAGTGTGGGAAGACAGACGACCGGGTGGAGAAGAGAAAGTTTTGAAAGGAGAGAAGGTAGACAATCAGGTGGTGATGTGAAATTTTTAGGAATCAAACGCTTTGCGTATTTTTTAAATAATTGATTCTTAATACTCTTTATTTATCTCTATTTTTTTTTCAAGTACCAATCTCTCTCTCTCTCTCTCTCTCTCTCTCTCTCTCTCTCTCTCTCTCTCTCTCTCTCTCTCTCTCTCTCTCTCTCTCTCTCTCTCTCTCTCTCTCTCTCTGTTATCGTATTGTGTTCTCTTTTTCCATTTGTCTGGCCTTCATACTTTCTCCCATTGTGTATGTCCTCTCTCTCTCTCTCTCTCTCTCTCTCTCTCTCTCTCTCTCTCTCTCTCTCTCTCTCTCTCTCCGATAGCTCAATCGGTTAGAGCGCCGAGCTGCAAGGCTTCACGGCCAAGCGGCGGCGGTTCGAGCCCCGCTCAGGTTACTGTTCCCCATTGAGCAAAGGGGATGAGGTGTGTGGTGTGTGAGGTCCTGGCAGTACCCAGAGATCGACAATAATGAGAACTTGCTCACGTCGTGAGGGTACCTGTTAGTGAAAGCGAGTCCAACTCGTGATCAGGCCGTGATGAATTACACACATATATATATATATATATATATATATATATATATATATATATATATATATATATATATATATATATATATATATATATATATATATATACACACACACACACACACACACACACACACACACACACACACACACACTCTCTCTCTCTCTCTCTCTCTCTCTCTCTCTCTCTCTCTCTCTCTCACACACACACACACACACACACACACGTCTGAAATAGAAAACAAGAGGAGACAAATACTCAGGAACGACTGAGATAAAAGTATAATGCTTAAAACATTAAAATGTTTCAAAAAGACGAACCGGCATCCCTTCAGGTAAGAATTAGAGAGAGAGAGAGAGAGAGAGAGAGAGAGAGAGAGAGAGAGAGAGAGAGAGAGAGAGAGAGAGAGAGAGAGAGAGAGAGAACTTAGGGAGAGAGAGAGAGAGAGAGAGAGAGAGAGAGAGAGAGAGAGAGAGAGAGAGAGAGAGAGAGAGAGAGAGAGAGAGAGAGAGAGGGCGGGTCGGGCGACTGGGCGGCGCCAAGAAGCATGTTTTTCCCCTCACCTTTCCCTCAGGACACGTGAGGCCACGCCCACCTCCAGCTCTGATTCCAGTGAACATTCCAACTCTGTCCAGAAGGACATTGAAATCCTAATCTTTCGTCAGTTTTCCTGCACCTTCTTCCTTTTTGTGCATGCCTTTCATTTTCCCGCGTATCAGTATTTAGGAGTTGTGTTGTAGCTTGTTGTGGAATAATGATGACTCGCTCGGACCATCCCTGACTAGAATGCGCGAGGCGACAACGTGAAATCAATGTTGGAATCCTGGAATCTCCTCCCATTTCCCCTTCGCCGGCCAATCATTGCCGCTCTCGCGCCACATGACTGAAAACAAAAGATATATTAGTTTAATCCGCCAACATCCATCAAAATATACACATTAACAAATCGCAATGATAAGCAAATGAAAGATGAAACATCGAAAACGCAAAAGAGGAGGCAAAGTATATTGGATACACACGGAGAGAAGGGATGAGAAAGGGAAATAGTGGAGATGTGAAGTTAGTGCCCGCGAAAACCGTGATGGTGGTGGAGGAGGAGGAGGAGGTGGAGAAAGAGAGAAAGAGAGAGAGAGAGAAAGGGAGTGAGAGAGAGGTGTGTGGCGTTAGTCGCTGGTTAAGGTGGAGATAGGAAGAAAGGAGGAAGCATCCCTTTAGGAAGACTGGAGAGGAGTGTAAGAAATCACCACAAGGAAGGAAGGAAGAAAGAAGGAAGCAAGGGAGGAAGGAGGAGAAACGGAGGAACAAAGGGAAAAAAGGCTATCATACTTCCCTCCTATTTTCCTTCCATCATTTCATCTTCTGTCATGGAGGCCGATAAGGTGAGGTTTGCTGACTCTTTCACTTTCTCTCTTCTTTTATATTCTTAAATATTACCAGTATTCTAAATCTTAAAATCGCACTCGCGTCATGTGCACGTAGAAAACCAACACGTTCATGTAACACGTGTACACATATATACCCACCCACCCACCCACACACCCACACCCACACACACACACACACACACACATGAACACCAAAATTATTCAGGGAAGATACTGGCTGGCAATCGCGAGTCCAGAGCGTGATTGAATCATGATAAAACACATATAGATGAAAAGTCTACGGTTGGAATATCAGGTTTCAGTAAACTTGTTATTATTGTTATTATCTTCATGTATAGGTTTTGAAGATGGCTATTATGATAGTAGTAGCTGAGGTAGTATTAGTAGTGTTAAGAGCAGTGATGGTAGTTGAAAAAATAATAGTAGTAGTAGAATTAGTAGTACATTTATTTTTTTCTACGTGTTCCCTAAAACACTGGTAGGCTATCTTGAGGGGCCACGTGAATGCCCCCAGCCCGTTAGTGGTGCTGGCGAAATTGATTTATAGAAGCTGTCGTGACATATGACTTGCTTTGACCATGATGGCCCCCGGTGCTAATCACAGTCGAGGTCGCTGAATTTAAGGTTGATTGAATATTTGGACAGCATGTTGGTAATCTTCAGCCATTCAGAGATGTTCGAAAAAAATCATCGTCTTGCGGTGGGATATGAGTCCAGATTCTGGGGATCACACGTCCGTGCTCCGACCACTTGGTCACCTTCTCTCCCAGTATCAGGAGTAGTAATAGTGGTAGTGGAAGTAGGTGGTGGTGGTGATGGTGGTGGTAGTAGTAATTGTAGTAGTAGTAGTAGTAGTAGTAGTAGTAGTAGTAGCACTAGTAGTTGCAGTGGTAGTACTAGTTGGGGTATTGGTAGATGTAGCAGTAGTTGTAGTAATAATTATATTGGTAGTAGAAGTGGTATTGGTAGCAGCAGCAGCATTAGTAGTAGTGGTAGTAGTAGTGGTAGTAGTAGTGGTAGTAATAATAGTAGTAGTAGTAGTAGTAGTAGTAGTAGTAGTAGTAGTAGTAGTAGTAGTAGTAGTAGTAGTAGTAGTAGTAGTAGTAGTAGTAGTAGTAGTAGTAGTAGTAGTGGTGGTAAAGTAGTAATAGTAGTAGTAGTAGCAGTAATGGTAAAGTAGTAGTAGTAGTAGAAGTAGTAGTAGTAGTAGTAGTAGTAAAAGTAGCAGTAGTAGTAGTAGTAGTAGTAGTAGTAGTAGTAGTAGTAGTAGTAGAAGAGACAGGCTGCAAAGGAGCAATAGTATATTTGTGTACTCGTGACTAAAATTTTTATGGTTGTATTATTGTCATTATTAATATACATGCTGATTATTATCATTATCATCATTATCGTTTTGTTACTATAATAAGTGTCATCATATTATTACTCGTAATCATTGTGATGATAATAATGATGATAGTAGTAGTAGTAGTAGTAGTGGTAGTTATAATAATAATAATAATAATAATAATAATAACAATAATAATAATAATAATAATAAAGTAAACGACAGTGGTAGTAGTGATGATAAAAGGTGCAGCTGTGGGAGTAATAGTAGCAACAGCAGCGGCATTATTATTATTATTATTATTATTATTATTATTATTATTAGTGTAGTAGTAGCAGTAGTAGTAATGGTGGTGGTGGTGGTGGTGGTGGTTGTGGTGGTGGTGGCGATATACAAAAAATGGCGAGAACGAACATTTTTAGACGTGGTACAGCTTCGAAAATTCATATCATTTAGCATCAGTCCATCAGTCCGTAAAAACATGCTTTATATGTGCAGGTAATAATTTCATTTCATTTCCAACATGAAATTGTTTTTTTTTGTTTTTTGTAACCTCTAGTGATGTTTCACGCAGATACAACTCTTATAGTTTCGTAGCGGGCTGACGCAATCGACCCCGAATTGCTAGGTGTGATGTTGCCGAGTAATTTCTGTAGTCGCCTTAACTGTATTCTTCATATATAAATTTTTCAAAGGGTTTTCAAATTTTTATTTTGAAATTTTCTAGATACCGTTGTCATTTCTATCACAAAATTATAATTAATTCGGTTTCAAAACTAATGGAAAAATTAAATATTGTTTTGAGCACATAAATGTGTTATAGCAGCAATACATAGAGGTCTAATTACTCTTTTTCTAGAGGATGATTATCATCCATGTGTAGTTAACATTATCAAATAATTCAGTTAACTTTTTCATCATCAAAATGGATGCCTTCATAATTACGAGGCCTATTACGGAATATTCAGAGGCAGCGAGATTTTGTTCCATTTCTATAATTATTATTTGAGTGATTATTCAACATCTTTTAGTTTAATTTCTTTTGTTATTAGGCGTAAGGAGATTAAAGGGTGTATGTGTGTCAGGTAGGCTGTGTGTAGGCCTAAGTGTGTGTGTGTGTGTGTGTGTGTGTGTGTGTGTGTGTGTGTGTGTGTGTGTGTGTGTGTGTGTGTGTGTGTGTGTGTTATCCTAATCATTACCGTTTCATCACCACCACTTTTCCTTTGCTTTTATTAATGTCGTATTGTTATTTTATTAATACGTTAATTTAAATTAATTTGTTATTAAAACCGGGAGACGACAAACTAAAGTTGCAAAAATCAATAAAATGACTTGGGTCGTTTTTTGGACGGTACAATGGAGCACATTCTTAAAGTATCTATTATATCTTCTACATTTTTTTTTTAGATGCTACCTGTAGCCCCGGTAGGTTGTTCTGAGGGGTCTCTTGGGCGACCCCAGCCCGTTAGCTGCGCAGGCGAATTTTATTTATAGTGGGTACCGTGATATATGACTCTTGCTTGGCCTATGCTGCCCCCCAGTGCTCATCTTGAACGAAATCACTGAAACTACTTGGCAATGGTTTGAAAAATCAGCGTGTTTCGGTGGGAATCGAACCAAGGTCCACGGGCTCGCCACGCCTGAACAGTGTCCATTGGGCCACCTTCTCCCCTATTTATACACATATATGTACAAAAGTATAATTCTGACTCAGGAGAAGCAGCTAGAGAATGATTTACAGTAACTGACATCGTGTAGCTTAATTACGTGCGCGTAAGGGCACTGATTTTCTGTTTTAAAATTAAGGAAAAAGGCTTAAGAATAGCATTTTTGTGTAAAATTTCATTGTTTATTAGCATAAGCCTTAATAGTGACATCTTATACAGTGGAAAAGTTCAATTAAGAAGAGGACTCCTACCACGAATATTGTCCTTCAATATCTCAAAAGATGAAATGCTCCATGTGATAATGCGAAACAGTCTTCCAGACATCGTTCCTTTTTCCTTTGATAAAACACAGCACCCCTCTTTTTTTTTTTCTTTATCAAACATTTAACTAAAAAACTCAAACGGAAAATTCATATCTCTCGTTAAATCGATTTCCTTGATTTTGGTAGTTCTGTGTGATCACCAGTTCTTCCTCCTTCAAGAACCTAATTATATACACAATCCTTGGCCGCTTCTGCATGAAGTATGAATTCCTCGTATGAAAAGGAGGTGGGGGGGGGGGGGTTCTACTCACATTGATCTTTAGGATTGAGTAGAGTACAAAGTTTTGGGCCTTATCAACCCACTCCTACTGCTCCATACATTCCGCCGCAGTGTTGCTCTTTTCACGCTAAATGCTCACTGGAATTCACAACCCTTCGGCCTCGCTGCACAGGACTTTCTACCAAACCCATACCTATATACTGTCCAAGTTTCTAATGCTATAATGAGTTAACTATAAAGAAAAAAATATATAGTAGCTAATTCTGCCATCTCTTTCATTGGTAAACTCTTCATCAGCTTTCACTCGGATGTCTTTTCTCTTTTCTATGACAAGATCTTTCAAGAACGGAGTATCAAGAACTTTCCTCCAACCAAAAATAATAATTATTTTTGGCGTCTTTCGTACCCTGTTTGTAGAAGCAGCGAATTAAGGGCTTTTTGCTCGATTTATTTTTTCTCTTGGCATGCCTTGTGTTTCGCAAATAAAAACAAAAGTATAAACACTGAATATCGATAACATTACCGAGGTAAAAAATAGAATGCGACATATAGACAAATGAATACACACACACACACACACACACACACACACACACACACACACACACACACACACATACATCCTAATCAAAGCTGTTGAGTTTACCAGTGAAAGAGATGTATATATATATATATATATATATATATATATATATATATATATATATATATATATATATATATACATATATATATATACACACACACACACACACACACACACACACACACACACACACACACATATATATATATATATATATATATATATATATATATATATATATATATATATATATATATATATATATATATACATCTATCTATCTTTCTCTATATATTCCTATCTACTATCTATACGTGTGTATATATATATATATATATATATATATATATATATATATATATATATATATATATATATAGAGAGAGAGAGAGAGAGAGAGAGAGAGAGAGAGAGAGAGAGAGAGAGAGAGAGAGGAGGAGGAGGAGGAGGAGGAGGAGGAGAAGGGAGGGGAGGAGGAACAGAAGGAAGAGGAGGAGGAGGAGGAGGAGGAGGAGGAGGAGGAGAAGTTAAAGTGAAAGTGTGTGAAAAAAAAAATAACAATGCGAAAGATAAAGCAAAGGAAGTAAAAACGAGAAATTATCATTATTGAGAAAAAAATAACAAGAGATAAAATACCAGCAGTGAAGAGAGTCAGCATAGATACCTTAAGGCTGTTGATAATGATAACAGTAGCTAAATTAACAATTCTGATGACGAAATAATAATAATAATAATAATAATAATAATAATAATAATAATAATAATAATAATAATAATAATAATAATAATAATAATAATAACAATAACAGTAATAATAATAATAATAATAATAATAATAATAATAATAATAATAATAATAATAATAATAATAATAATAATAATAATAATAATAATAATAATAATAATAATAATAATAATAATAATAATAATAATAATAATAGAGTAATATTAAATAAATAAGGAGAAAAAGAAGATGAAAAGGCATAGAAACCAGAACCCACCGTGCAATTTATCACCACCATGACCACCACCACCATCATCATCACCATCATCATCATCACCGTCATCATCGTCATCATTATCATCGTTAAACCCAACCTTTGACCTTTCACCATCACCATCACCACCGCCACACCCCCCCATCACCACACATCATCACCATCATATGTGCATAATCACCACAAAACGCTCTCACTCATAAAACTCATCACACCACCACTACCAACACGCACCATCACCACCCTACATAATCACCGCCATGTATTCCGATCACCACACTCATCACACCCCCATGACCACACACTTTATCACCACACTCATGACACCACCACCACCAAATACTATCACCACTACAGATTAGGCTACCACCGCCAAACACTCTCAATACCACCACCGCCACCATCATCACACTCTTATCACATCACTATACACCACCATCACCACCACCACCATCCCCATCACCACCGCCAACAACAAGAACTACAACATCAACTCCACTCCGTCGACCCGTGGCTGCCCTCGTGATTAAGGAAATGTAATTACTTATCACTTATACGAGGAAAATGCCAATTGCTCTGTTAATAATATGGATGGAGGGGGATGCGCTCTCTCTCTCTCTCTCTCTCTCTCTCTCTCTGTCCGTCGGGCCCTTACATAACCGATCAAAACCATTCAGCGTGAATAGATTAACCAATACCGACATATTTTGACCAAAACGGCCAAGGCGGACCAACCTCGTCCAAACCCAACCTCCCGACCCTTCCCGACCGACTCCAACCAGTTTCTGACCAAACTAGATCAACTCCCCATAAAAGGTGACCCGACCAAACACTACCAAACCTGACCAATCCTTCCCATGCCTGACAAACCTCTACTGATCTGCTGTCAAATCCTACATGACTTGATTTGACCCGAATGACCTCAACGAAACCAACTAGCTCCGACCAGTCATACAGCTCGAGTCATACATCACGGCAGCCACTACAAATAAAATTCGACTGCAACACTAACGGGCTACGGTCGTCCAAGGAGCCCCCCTAAAAGAGCTGACCGGCGTTTCAGGAACCAACTAAAAAAATTATCGATCACAAACGACCAACTCTCATCAATACTCGATAAGCCCAGGCCATTCCCACTTAATCTTGACTCTTCCCGATCATTCTTCAGAAATCGAGTCCAAAACCGACCATTCTGACCCTTCTTGACCAACCTCGACCAGTTCATATCAATACACTGATACACCCTAAGCAGATACTCAGCAAATATTGTAATGCAAATAGATTAAAAAAAAAAAAACATATTTTGCTTGATTTTGCAGGGCTTTCATCCAAGAACGATTTTTGATGAGGCTAGGGTTCCTCACGGCATTTGTTTACTCTCGTTTACAAATAAATAACACGCAGCACACGACTTTCTACTCATGCTCATCCCTATACTGTCCAAACCCCTTATGCAAGAGTCAACCAGCATCTTCACACTTTCATCCCTCACGCTGGTAAACTCTGGAACAATCATCCTTCATCTGTATTTCCTCCTTTCAAGAGGAGGGTATCAGGACACCTCTCCTCCCGAAATTGACCTCTCTTTTTGGCCATTCCTTTGACTTCTATTCATGAGCAGTAAGTAGCGGGCTTTTTTTAAATATTTTTCTTTACGCCCTTGAACTGTCTCCTTTGCTGTAAAAAAAAAATTCATGGAGGTATAATTTACATTACTACTTTCAATTTTACTAGTGACACGAATTTGTGACTGTTTATATAACAATAGAATTTCACTCATAAGTGAATCAGACACCATATAAATATTACCAGTGTGTGTATGAATGAATACAAAGATAAGCACATACTTTGATTTAACTCTTGGATGTCTCGTGGATCATTTATAAATAAAAACAAAAAATCCGGATTTAGCCCACTAGCGCCGCTCGAGGCACAAAAACAGTCACTCCGCCAAGTTTGTACCCCACATTTGGTGATGTTAGTTGCGCCTATTTCCGAAAAAAGCCAACCAAACCTGACGAGATGCCGACCGATTCCGACGAAACCTTAACCAATCCCGAATAACACCAACCCACCTCAACAAAACCCGATAAAATCCGCCCAAACTCGTTTATTCTCAACCTCCTCGGCCAAACTCGACCATTTCTAACCATTTCCAGCCATCATCGACAATACCCGATAAATTTCTACCGATTTCCGATTATACTCAACCATTTCCGACATCGACCAGTTAAGGCACATATCGACAAACCCAGGGTAATCCAGTGCGACGGAGATGAGTACCGAGGTCACGCGCAGTTTGGCCTATACCCACAACTTTACCTTTACCTTACCGATAAACTGCGGCTAATTCTCGATCATACTTCACTCTACCCCCATCGGCTCCGACAAAACCTGACTACTCCCGACCAACACCGACCAAATCCAACCAACCCCGACTATTTCCGACTCGATCAACGCCAATATCGATCAAACGGAAAGTCATAACCAATTCTCGACTGACACTACCACGTCCCGCCCCGGCCTGACCGACTCCCGATCATAACTAGCCAAACACGACAAACTCAAACAAAAGGCGTAATGGTTAAGTTTGTCTCCCCCTCCATCATTCCTGTCGCCATCGCCGCTGCCGCTGCCGTTGCCGTCGCCACTGCCAGCGGCGCCGTTGCCGCCGTCACCGCTGCTGCCGCCCCCGTCGCCGCTGCCGCCCCCGTCGCCGCTGATGCCGCCGCCACTGCCAACGGCGCCGCTGCCGACGTCACCGCTGCTGCCGCCCCAGTCGCCGCTGCCGCCGCCACTGCCAGCGGCGCCGCTGCCGCCGTCACCGCTTCTGCCACTTTCGTCGCCACTGGCGCCGCCGCTGCTCTCGTCGCCGCCGCTCTCGCAGCCGCCGCCGTGGTTCACATACGCATTCTTCCATTTACCATTTCGCGTCTAAAAATCATAATATGGCACACATCCCTTGAGTTTATGTTGGTATTATACGCACATTTTTTTCCTTCCCTCACGTATATTCAAAGGACGCGGAGGCGGAATCAGTGATATGAAAGCTGACAAATGTGAATTTCTTGCCTTGTTATTCCTTTTTCCTGTCTTTAACATTTTATAGTTTAAACGATATGGAAAAGGAATTGGCAGTAGATGTAATTCGATACATGTTACAATCGGCCGAGTAATGAACTTTTGGAGGAATGCCAGATTCGCAATGATAATTTTTTTTATACTGATATCTCTGATGGAGGAGCAGGAACACTAACTGATTTTAACACACTTTTAGAACGCATTGCAATTTCTTCTTCATGCTTAGGAGGAGAGCACTTAATATGAGCTCTCTATGCTACATTATATTATAGTCGGTTCACCCAAGCCTGAGGTGTGTATTATCGAGCGCTGGCAACCTGCTGCCCCACGGTGCGTCCGATTGCGTGGATAATATTTGATAGCCTACGCATAGGAAATCATCATGAATGTCAATAATACGCAGGTAACAATAACACAAACCGTCAATTACAGTCGATTTTGAGTTATAAATTATATGTTATTTCATAAAAAGCTGTTCTGTTAATATAGAGCCTGCTAATTTTCTCGGTGGTGGACAACGCCAAGGCTGTTTAATAATTTTAATCAGCAATCTTGTAAATAAACAAAATAACTGCTTGCGTCAGTACTAATAAAGTTTACCTTATAATCGACTACAATTGGCAGTATTTGTTATTGTTTTCTGCATACTACTGATAATGATGACTGTTTCCTATGCGTAGGCTATCATTTATTAGTCATTAGCGCAAGCGGATGCGCCGTGGGACAGCAGGTTGTCAGTGCTTGATAATGCACATCTCAGACTCGGGGGAACCGACTAGAGTAGAAAGAAATTTATCTCTATCTTTCTATTCATTAATCTACCTATCTACTTATCTGTCCATCTATCTAACTATCCATCCATCCATCTTAAGAACATAAGAACATAAGAACGTAAGGAGTCTGCAAGAGGCCGGTTGGCCTATACCTATATATATGGGTAGGCGGTAGCTGAACAGATAGCAAGACGGCCCCGCGTTCAGGAGAACGCGAGTTCAATCCCCGACCGGTGCCACCAAGCTGGGATTTTTCACCCGCCACCGAGTGGCTTAAAACTACCCACATACTGTCCAGAAGACCACCTATCGACCCGGACTCTAGATTCTAGGATTAAAGATGAGCTCCGGGAGGGCAGCATGAGCCAGTGCAAGATGGCACCACTATAAACACTCGCCTGCGCCAGAACGGGCTGGCCGACAATCAGAACCCATCGGGAAGAAGCCTTGGACCGAGCATTAGGATCCACCGGGAAGAAGCCTGCCGGCTCAATAGGGCAAGGCGTAAAAAAAAAAAAAATAAATAAATAAATAAATAAAAAAATATTGCCACGCGTCTTACCTGGTTCTTTAACTATCAAAATCTTATTGACATCCCCTTTATTAAAGCCCTTCATCCATTTATAGACTTCGATCAAGTCTACTCGCAACCTTCGCCTTTCTAGAGAGTGTAGATTTAAATGCTTCAGCCTGTATTCATAAGGTAAGTTTCTCACCCCCTGAATCATCTTTGTCATCCTCCTCTGTACAGATTCTAACATCTTTATATCCATTCTATAGTAGGGGGACCAGAACTGAACTGCATAATCAAGATGAGGTCTAACTAGTGCTAAGTAAAGTTTGAGGATGACTTCAGCGCTCCTATTGCTTACGCTCCTTGAGATGAAACCAAGTACTCTGTTTGCCCGATTTTTAGCCAGAATGCATTGAGCCCTAGGATGGAGGTCAGCGCTCACTAGGACTCCTAAGTCTCTCTCACGCCCAGACCTGCTTAGAGGAGTGTCATTTAAGGAGTAATTGTGTGAGGGGTTATTCCTACCTACACTCAAAATGCTACACTTCCCGACATTGAATTCCATCTGCCACTTCCCCGCCCAATCATATAGTCTGTCAAGCTCATCCTGGAGAACGCTAGCGTCCCTGTCTGATTGGATTACTCTACCGATCTTGGTATCCTCTGCGAACTTGCTGACATCACTACTAATTCCTGTGTCCAAGTCATTGATGTAAATAATAAAAAGCAAAGGACCCAGCACCGACCCTTGTGGGACTCCACTCGTAACGCTGCCCCATTCAGATTTTTTACCATTAATTTCCACTCTCTGCTTCCTACCAATAAGCCACGCCCTGATCCAGTTCAAAACTTTCCCATCTACGCCGTGAGCCTGTAATTTTAGTAATAACCGGTGATGGGGAACTTTGTCGAACGCTTTACTGAAATCTAGATATAATATGTCATAGTTTTCATCTCGGTCATCTCGATCTATTTATCTGTAACCGGAGGAGGAGGAGGAGGAGGGGGTGGAAGAAAAGGAGGAGAAGGAAGAGGATAAAAATGGGGAAGAGTAAAAGGAGAGGGATAGAATGAGGAGGGGAAAAAGGTAGCCTATGATTTGTGGGTCGTAGCCTCGTTGAGTATCTCCGTTTCCCTGCCTCCTGGATCCTACCGCCACCTGCACTCTATTCTAAGGCAGAGGGAACACTGTATCATTAGCTACATGAATTTTTCCAAATCACCCTCACCCATATGTCACCCTGTATGCACTAATCTGCGTCCATATTTACTAAACAAACAGATCAGGGTGACTCAAACACACACACACACACACACACACACACACACACACACACACACACACACACACACACACACACACACAAATGAATTAGTGGATGGGATGTTTTACCAAATACTGAAGTCTGAGGATGTAAATAAGCCAAAGAAAAATTAAAGTACGATATATTACAAGTTATAATAGAATCTGTGGATAGGAACATAGGCAAACAGACAAGTAAACACACACACACACACACACACACACACACACACACACACACACACACACACACACACACACACACACACACACACACACACACATACACACACACCCTAATAAGGCAGACGGCGCCCTCTTCATATTACAGGCGACCGTGACGCGAGTGTGTTGGTGGGCACGTCAATCGAGAGAGAGAGAGAGAGAGAGAGAGAGAGAGG
Organism: Eriocheir sinensis; assembly: GCF_024679095.1. Lineage (NCBI taxonomy): Eukaryota > Metazoa > Arthropoda > Malacostraca > Decapoda > Varunidae > Eriocheir > Eriocheir sinensis. The sequence continues at coordinate 595,189 of NC_066563.1, forward strand.
GGCGGTGCAGAGGACTTATATAATCACTACATTAATACGTTATTCAAAAAATAATCTGATACCTTCTCTGATTAAAAAAAAAATGTGTCTTGTTGCACCTGCCGACCACCGCAATTGTTATTATTATTATTATTATTATTATTATTATTATTATTATTATTATTATTATTATTATTGTTGTTGTTGTTGTTCTTATTATCATCAATATTATCATTACTATTATAATTATTTTATTGTTTTTCTACGTTTTGGCTGGAAGTCATTTGTGAGGGCAATCGAAATTTAATTCCTCAATGAATTTGTATTTGTAGTCAGCTCTTTCTCTATACCTTGTCCTTGTATGGCGAAAATTTCGACAAGTACAATCAATTTTTAACATACTTTCTCTTCTCTTACAAATGCAATGGTGGGAAGAAAAAGATGTTCGCTTGTTCATTTTTCTTATAAATAGATGAAAATCGAATGTGTAATCGATTTTATTCCCTTTCATCCTCTTTTTCTAATAAATGACCAACAGCGGAAGATACAATAATATTTTTCCATTTTTTCTCCATCTTTTCAGAGCAACGACTTCTTGGCTTCCCTCTCCTCCGCCTCCTCCCCCCCAGCCCCTCACCCCTGCAGGAAGCCCCCAGGTAAGCCCCTCATCTCTCTCTCTCTCTCTCTCTCTCTCTCTCTCTCTCTCTCTCTCTCTCTCTCTCTTCTGTCCAGTCATGGGTCAGTTATATGTTATTACTTAAGTTGTTATTTTCTAATAAATGGTAATAGACCATCTGTTATTCTCTCTCTCTCTCTCTCTCTCTCTCTCTCTCTCTCTCTCTCTCTCTCTCTCTCTCTCTCTCTCTCTCTCTCTCTCTCTCTCTCTCTCTCTCAACTTCTAAATCCTAACGCTACTTTGTGCACATTTCCAAACGTTGAGAGAGAGAGAGAGAGAGAGAGAGAGAGATGAATACCTTTGGCGTGAATGAATTATCCGTCAATCAAAAGACTTATTTCTGCCTTAATTTCCGAACCAGATTATTTGCCTTGTGAAAACACGGCACTCTTGAGGGACAAAAAGACACGCGCCGCGCCCCTCCTCACTCGCACGTATGCCCTTCCTACCCTCAACACCCCTATTTGATTCCAAGCCCCCTCCTCCTCTCCTTCCCCTTTTTCCTTCCCTCCTCTTCCCCCTTTTCCCTGTTTTTTGTCTTTCCTTCTATTCATTGCCCGCTGCATCTCCCTTTTCTCACTTCTTCCTTGTTCTTGTTTTCTCTCCCTTTCCTTTATGTCCATTCTTTCTCTTCTTTACCTGATACTTTATTCCCCTTTATCTCTTCTTCCTTGCTACTTGTTTTTTTTCGTAGGCAGGAGGAAATGTAGATGAAGGAAGATAGTTTCAGAGTTTACCAACGTGAGGGATGAAAGAACGAAGATGCTAGTTAACTCGTGCGTAAGGGATTTGGACAGTAAAGGGATGAGCTTGAGTAGAAAGTAGAGTGCGGCGAGGCCGAGGGAAGGGGGAGGCATGAAGTTAGCGTGCATAGCTACGAATTCGCGGGCCCGGGTTCGAATCCCGGCCCGGGAAATTGGCGTGCAGCTCACCCAGCCGTTCATCCTCTCTTTCGTGCTATAATCTATCGATTTTACTTGAGCCCCTGGGCGCGACTCACACAATGGACAACTCAAATAGATATCACTCTCGCGTCCTACATAGCCATGCAAAAGAGAGAGAGAGAGAGAGAGAGAGAGAGAGAGGTAGCGACCCTCTCTGAGGAGAGTAATGGAGTGATGTGGCACCAGCGCGGTCTCGTGGGGAATCCCTGAGTCGCGCCCAAGGGCTCAAGTTAAAATCGATAGACTATAGTCCGGTCGATCAATGGGTACCTGGGGAAACCTGGGGAAGGTAAATTGTGGTGACCCGGATGTCACACTGACCCTGCGGCTCGGTTTTTTTTCTTTACGTTTTGGCCCATGGCCTACGTGCCGGTAGGCTTTCTTGGAGGGGACTGGTGGTCGGTCCCAGCCCGTTGTGGCGCAGGTAAGTGTTTATAGCGGCGCCATCTTGTTTGGCTCACGCTGTCCCAAGGAGCTCATCTTTGATCCGCTTTTGGAGAAAGAATCAAGAGTCCGGGTTGATAGGTGGTCTTCAGGACAGCATGTGGGTAGCCTTATCAAGCCACTCTGCGATGTCTGAAAAATTACCAGCTTGTTTCTCGCGGCGGGCGGGATGCGAACCAGCGTCCTCTTGAACGCCCCGCCTGCACGCTGACCACTCAGCCACCGCTTCCCCGAAAGGGATCGAGTTCTTCCAGCCACAAGCTCAAGGGCCAATGCGACGGAGATGAGCACCGCGGTCACGCGCAGCTGTATCGTATGTCCCCACACTTTACTTTTAACTGTCATTCCTTTTTTTTCTTTTCTATATTTCTTTCTTACATTTATCATTCTTTTTCTTCAATTTTTCTCTTGATTTTGTTTCCGTTACTATTTTCTCTTTCCTTTGTTTTTTCCTTTCATTCTTTTCCCTTCCTTTCTCATAGTTTCCCTTCTCTCCCTTTCTCAGTTTTCCCCCATTCCTCTACTTCTCTATTTCCTTCCCTTTAACTGTATCTCTTCTTTCCACCTCTTTTTCTATTTATTTCCATTTATTGTTCTTTTCCCTTCCCAATCTTTACCTTTATATGTGTCGTCTCTCCTACTTTACTCTACTTCACCTTTTTCACCCTCATTTATTTTCTGCCCCCTTCACTAATGTATTTGAATTTTTCTCTTCTTCATTTTTCTTTTCCTCTCTCTTGTCTCTACCTTTATCACATGTCTCTTCCTTACTACTCTCCGTTGCTACACATTTCCACTCCCTTGAATTTTCTGTCTCTTTCTTATCTCCTTTCTTTCTCTCTCCTCTTTGGCTGTTCCCTCTCCAAGCACATTCTCTCTCTCTCTCTCTCTCTCTCTCTCTCTCTCTCTCTCTCTCTCTCTCTCTCTCTCTCTCTCTCTCTCTCTCTCTCTCTCTCTCTCTCTCTCTCTCTCTCTCTCTGTTGCAAGCATTCTTTATTCTCTGCCTTTCCTCCCCCCTTTCCTTACTCTTCCTTCCCTCCCTCCTCCTACCCCTTCTCTCTCCTTCCTTCCTTCCCTCCCTCCTCCCACCCCTTCTCTCTCCTTCCTTCCTTCCCTCCCTCCTCCCACCCCTTCTCTCTCCTTCCTTCCTTCCCTCCCTCCCTCCTCCCATCCCTTCTCTCTCCTTACCTGCTTCCTCCCTCTCTCCCTCCCCTCCCCTTGTCTCTCCTTACCTGCTTCCCTCGCTCCCTCCCTCCCACCTCCCATCCCTTCTCTCTCCTTCACTGCTTCACTCCTTCCCTCGTTCCCTCCATCCCTCACCCCTCCTTTCCTTCCGCCCTTTGCAAACTTGAGTAAGACCAACAGGTTAGGAATGAGAGAGAGAGAGAGAGAGAGAGAGA
>NC_066563.1:601131-603631 GCF_024679095.1 Eriocheir sinensis
CGTCCTAATCCTTCCTGTCCTCCTCTTTCTTCCCGTTGTCCTCCTCCTCGTCCTCTTCCTCGTTTTCCTCCCTCCCGTCCTCCTATTATATTAGTTCTCCTCCTCCTCCTCCTATGGTCATCCTCCTCCTCCTCCTCTTCCGTTTATCTTTCTTCTCCTCCTCGTTCAGATCCTCCTTCTTTCGTCCGTCTCTTCCTTCTCCTTCTCCTTATTTTCCTCCTCCTCCTCCTCCTTCTCGTTTTCATGCTCGTCCTCTTCCTCCTTCTCCTCCTCCTCCTCTTCCTCCTCCTCCTCCTCCGTCGGTTTTTCCTTCACATTCATCCGTCTTTTTCCTTCCTTTTTCACCCCGTTCCATCTCTCCCTCCAGCACCCAGTCTCTCTCTCTCTCTCTCTCTCTCTCTCTCTCTCTCTCTCTCTCTCTCTCTCTCTCTCTCTCTCTCTCTCTCTCTCTCTCTCTCTCTCTCTCTCTCTCTCTCTCCATCAGCCTCCAGCCTCTCCCTCCCTCCCTCCCTCCCTCTCTCCCTCATCTCTCCCTCCCTCCTTCACCTCTTCCAATTCTCACTTTTTCTGTCACCATTTTTTCACTTCCTCCCAGCGAATTAGCGGACCAAAGAGGAGTAATGAGAGCTTGGAGGCATGGAGAGAGGGAGGGAGGGAGGGAAGGCAGAGGAGGAGGGAGAGGAGGGAGACGAGGTCGAGAGAGAGAGAAGGTGAGGGGAAGAGCCGATAACCCATGATGGAAGATGAAGAGAGAGAGAGAGAGAGAGAAATGTGTGTATGGATGAAATAAATAAAAATAATAAAAGCAGTAGGAAGAGAGGAGGAGGAGAAGGAGGAGGACGAGGAGGAAGAGGAGGAGGAGGAGGAGTTTTTACTTAGTCCGTCTCAAGAAAGTTTGTATCTGGCGGAAGCGAGTCTGAGGGGCTTACCTGGTGCTCTCTCTCTCTCTCTCTCTCTCTCTGGCCGTCCTTCTTTTTCCTTCTATCTCCTCTTCTTCTTCCTTCGTTTTTTCTCGTTTTTTTCTGATTTCTTTCTACTTCCTTTCGTTTTTCTTTTGTTCATTATGTAAACAGTTTTTGCTTTATTTTATTTTCTTACTTTCTTTCCTCTTCCTTTCCTTTCTTATAAAAAAAAAATTCTCTCTCTCTCTCTCTCTCTCTCTCTCTCTCTCTCTCTCTCTCTCTCTCTCTCTCTCTCTCTCTCTCTCTCTCTCTCTCTCTCTCATCAGGTAAGTGGGAGGCATCACCTGTATCTCAAAAAACAATCAACACTCATTCATCTCTTTATTGTCAGTTAAGCTCATATCTCTATCTCCCTCCCTCCTCCCTCCTCTCTCTCTCTCTCCCTCCCTGCCTCCTTCCCTCCTCCCTCTTTTACGCTCTTTTATTCCTTTTATTCTTCTATTTTCATCCCACCCTCCCTTCTCCTTATTCCTCCTCCCCTTCTCTTTTTTTTATATCTTTCTTTTCTCTTGTCCCTTCTCTCAACTCTTTTTTTTTTCTTCTCTCCATCTTTCCCTTCTCTTTCTCTCTCTTCCTCCCTTCCACTCTGTCTCCATTCTTTTCTTCTTCTCTTTCTCTTTTCATTCTAATTTTTTCTCCCTCTATTTTGTCCTTCCTTCCATCTTTTGTCCATCCTGTTGTTCTCTATTCTCTTCTTTCTTTCCATACATATCTTCCTCCCTCTTCCTCTTTCCCTTTCTCTCCTCTTTTTCACCTTTTCCTTCTCCCATCCTCCCTCTTCTTTCCTTTCATTTATTTTCCTTTCCACTCTCACTCCCTCTTGTCTTCCCCTATCTTTCTGTCTCCTTCTTAGTCTTCTTTTCCCTTTCCCTTTCTCTCTCTTCTCCCCTCCCTCTTTTTCATGTCTCGCCTTTTCTCTTTTTTCCTTTTATTTTAATCTCTCTCTCTCTCTCTCTCTCTCTCTCTCTCTCTCTCTCTCTCTCTCTCTCTCTCTCTCTCTCTCTCTCTCTCTCGTACCCTGCCTCCTTCCTTTCCTCCCTCCCTTCATCCCCACGTCTGTTGTCATAATTTTTTAGTAGTTTATTTCGTCCTTAACAAGTTAATGATATTGTGTATTTTTTGGTCTTCGCCTGTAGCGCCGGTAGGCTTTCTTCAGAGGCCTGGTGGTCGGCTCAAGCCCGCCATGCCGCAGGCAATTTTTATAGTGGCGCCATTTATGCTTGGCTCATGCTACACCCCGGAACTTATTCTTAATTCACTTGAACGGTTTCTTCTAGAGTCCGGGTTGATGGGTGGTCTTCAGGACAGCATGTGGGTAATCTTAGGAAACTCGGCGTTGACTGAAAAATCCCAGGTTGTAGCGGGTGGATTCGAACCGACGTCGTCCATGGCGTGGTGAATGCGGGGTCCGCACGCTAACTACTCAGCCACCGCCTACCCCAATATATATATATATATATATATATATATATATATATATATATATATATATATATATATATATATATATATATATATATATATATATATATATATAT
>NC_066563.1:608631-653631 GCF_024679095.1 Eriocheir sinensis
ACCGACCCTTCTCCGGTGCCCGAGGCTGTCGAGCATGCAGCGGGGGGCGTCCTGCTGGTGATGTAGCTGCTGTCCATGTTGCCGCTGCCGCCACTGGTGTCCATGTGGTCGCTGCTGCTGAAGGCTGCTGGCATCGCGGATGAGTCGCTCTGCCCTCCTCTGCACTCTGTCCAGCAGCGAGAGGTGACATTGGGCACTACTCATCCAGGAGAGAGGGGAGTATTCCATGACGGGCCTCACCTGGGCTTTGTACAGCCTCAGGAGCCCGTCTGCGTCGAGCAGGTGCCGCACGCGACGCAGGAGTGTCACCCTTAGGGAGGCTCTGCGCGTCACATACTCCAGGTGGCGGTCGAAACTGAGTCTGGCGTCGACCTCCACCCCCAAGATGTTGATGGAGTCCTTGATGACGTGGGTGTCGTCCCCAAACTTCAGCCGTCCCTGCAGGAGTCTGGCGTCCTTCCCCGAACGCGATATGACCATGGCCTGGGTCTTCTCGGCAGCAAACTTGAATTGCCAACGTCGTCCCCAGGCTATGATGTCACCATGATGGCGGTTGGTGGCTTCGATCACGTTCGCAGTTTCCTCCCTGGTATAGCTGTGGGACAGGGTGCAGTCGTCGACGTAGGCTGAGGCCACTGGTAGGCCATGGAGCAGCTCATCGAAGTATGCGTTCCAAAGAATCGGGCCCAGTACTGATCCTCGTGGAACGCTGGCAGTGATTGGGTAACTGCCTGACGTGCACCCGTTCACCACTACCCTCAGACTCCGGCCGTGCAGGTAGCTCGAAAACAGCTGCAGCAGTTGTCCTGTGATGCCGAGCTGTTCGAGCTTGGCCAGGAGGCCCCTGTGCCACACACAGTCGAATGCCCCAGCAATATCTAGGGCAACAACAAGTGAGGGGCCGCCAGAGTCCAGGGCATCTTGCCAAGACTTGCTGAGCAGGAGGAGGAGGTCTGATGCCGAGCGACCTCTCCTGAACCCGTGCTGACGAGGAGACAATAGATGGTTCTCCTCCAGGTGGCGCGTCAGCTGCTCAGCAATAATCCTCTCCAGGATCTTGATAACAACCGACAGGAGCGAGATTGGGCGGTAGTAGGTTGGGTCTGTTTTGTCATTTTTCTTGAAAACCGGTATGACACGAGCCTCTTTCCATAGGGTCAGCCAGGCCCCTGCGCTTAGGCACTGTCTGAAGATGTGTGTGAGGGGGTGCGACAGCTCCCCTGCACAGTGCTTCAGCAGGAAAGGGCTGATGTCATACGTGCCTGGGGCTTTCCTGGTGTTGGTGTCTCGGAGGTGCTTGGCCACTGTGCCCTCCGTGATTACCAGGTTTTCCAGGACAAAGTTACCCAGACGGGGGAGGAGGGGGGGCTTCCTGTCTGGCTCCTCGACAGTCATCTTGCTGCTGAAGTGGGTTGCCAGAAGGTCAGCTTTATCCTGGTTCTTTACTGCCAGGCCCCCTGCAGACGTCTTGAGAGACGGGATCCTGTCCTGCGTGACGGTGCCTTGCCTCTCCTTCACCAAGGACCACCACTGCTTAGGGTCAACTTGGTTGGATGCCAGCTTCCTCCTGAGGCTGTTTTCCCACCTTTTCCTGGCCCACGCTGCTGTCCTTGTCATGGCCTTGCATGCAGCGCGGTGCAGAGCCTTGTTGCGCTGGGAGGGACGGCGCTTGTATTGCCTCCAGGCGCTGTACTTCTCCTCTGCAGCCAGTCGGCACCTATAGCCGAACCACGGCTGGTCGCGTGGGTCGGCTTTATACGCCCTGTGAGGGACATGCTGCCTCTGGGCTTGGAGGAGAGTGGCAGAGAAGGCTGACACATTGTGGTTAACGTCACCACTGAGTGTGGCGTCCCAGTCAGTGTCAGCTAGTGCCCGCTTAGCCAGATGACGCGTTGCCTTGCTTCCTCACGCGAGGGGTTGAGGCCGAGTTCAGTCAGCGCTGCATTATGGTCGGAGCTGCCGATTCTCTCCAGAGGGCGGCAGTGCACTGAGTCCCCGGGCAAGTCGGTCAAGACAGGGTCCAACGAGCCCCCACGCACGTGGGTGGGAAAGGTGACGTGGTTTGTGAGCCCGTGGACCACTGTCAGCTCAGTGAAGGCCCTGCTCACCATGTGCTGGTTCATGTCACCCACGATGGCTGTGCTCTGGCAGTCGTAGGTGGCCAGGATGGTGTCCAGCTGGTCGGTGAGGAAGGTGAGGGGCTCGCTGCCTAGCCACTGAGGGCGATACAGGGCGACGAGAAGTACAGCGCTCATATCTGCGAGGAGGAGGCAGAAGAACATGGCCTCCATGTGCTCGGCGACGGGAACAGAGAGTGGCTGTAACTGCAGGCCCTCCCGGTAACAAACAGCCACACCTCCGCCGTGTCTGTCCTTCCGATCGCGTCGCTCCCAGTGGCAGCAGCCAGGAATCCTGTCACACGTTGTCACACACTCATCGTTCAGAAACGTTTCGACTGCCACCACCACATCAGCTCGGTTCCTGAGGACGGCGTGTGTGAGCTCGCCAACGTTGGTTCTGAAGCCTCGTACATTTGCTGACAGGATTCTAAGGCTGTTCTGTTCTCTCTCTCTCTCTCTCTCTCTCTCTCTCTCTCTCTCTCTCTCTCTCTCTCTCTCTCTCTCTCTCTCTCTCTCTCTCTCTCTCTCTCTCTCTCTCTCTCTCTCCATAGGCCTACTCAGTCAGGCAGGAAAGGGTAAACTCAACGACATCGCCGCCCTGTCATCACTGCCCTTCTCTATTACGCTCTTCATTAAACGAGGGAATGGAAAAAGAAGGGGATAATGTAGGCCTAAGCAAACATTTTCTTTCCCTCATAAAAGTCAGAACTAACAATATAGTTATTAAAAATTTAAATAGAATCACACACTTGGTTTAATTCAGTTTTGATATTTGTTTTTCAGTGTTTAATTTCTTTCTCTTCGCGTGAATAGGCTTAGGTTTAGGCCTAACTGGATTCATCATACCGTCCTTTTCCCTCCCTCTCTCGTTTTCATAAGAATAGTAAAAAAATTATATATTACGCAACAAGTTATTACGCTGTTAAGAGCAGAAAGGAGTATTAACGTAAAGGAAGAACAACAGATTTATTGCTGTATTATTATTATTATTATTATTATTATTTTTATTTTTTTATTATTACTTCTGCTATTATTACTATTATTATTATAATTGTTATTATTATTGTTTTGGTGATAGTGGTTTCTTCTTCTCTTTCTTCATCATCATCATCATCATCATCATCATCATCATCTTCTACATTTTAATACACAAACATAATTGCATCTTTATTTTATCTTATATCATCTGATGTATCCCCACTGGTTTCGAACAGCAACGACTGGAAGGAAGCATTTACTGAGATAATCAACTTCTCCATAGGCCGTTATTGTACTTGCTTAGGCCTATTAGAGGGAGGAATGGAAAGAGAGGGCGAGGAGTGGGGGAGAGGTAAGGAAGAGGAGAGGGATAGGCCTCCTTTTGAACCCTGTCTTGAACACCTGTTGAAATTTAGTCTTCCTGTTGGGCTTCTCTCTCTCTCTCTCTCTCTCTCTCTCTCTCTCTCTCTCTCTCTCTCTCTCTCTCTCTCTCTCTCTCTCTCTCTCTCTCTCTCTCTCTCTCAGCAACGCGATATCTTCCTCTTATTTAACAAACTTCTGTGAATATAACCTTCTCGTTGTTCCAGGCTCAGAGACACTCATTCTCTCTCTCTCTCTCTCTCTCTCTCTCTCTCTCTCTCTCTCTCTCTCTCTCTCTCTCTCTCTCTCTCTCTCTCTCTCTCTCTCTCTCTCTCAGCCCAATAACCCCGTCATTGAGGAAATATAAAGCGGTATCTCCACCCTTTGATGAGGAAGCCCCCCCTTGAAGCACTCCTGATCACCTCCCTCTTCCTCCCTCTCCCTCTCTTCCATCTTTACTCTGTTTTTCCTCTGCCTTCATCTTTGTCTTTCCCTTCCTCTTCCTCCCTCTCCCATCTTCTCTCTCCTTTGCCTTCCTCTTTCTTCTTGCATCTTATTCTTTCTCTCTCACTGTATCTCTCCCCTCTCCATTCTTTTCTATTTTCATTCTTCTCTTACTCTCTCTTTCTCACCCCCTCCCTCACGCTCCCTTTTTCTCTCTTCTTTCTTCTCTGTCTTCTTCATTCTCTCTTTGTCTTTCTGTCTTCCTCTGTCTCATTTTCTTCCCTTTCTTTTCCCCTTTTCATTTCTTAATCAACTCTCTCTTCAAGGATAGGTACGTAGAATTAACCTTAGAGGCAGAAATAAGTTCCCAGCAAAAAAAATAACTATGAGAACAATGTAGATATTGAGGCTAAGAGTGATCTTAAGGGACTCTTTAATCAGCAGGACAAAAAAAAAAACATGGAGAGCATTGAACCCTTGAAAACAGACACAGGTGAGCTAATTGAAAGTGGCGAGGGAATGAATTTTATTGTTGAACAACTACTTCCTCTCATTCTCCACACATTGGAGTCTAACGACCATTTCAGAGAAAATTTAGTTGTGTGAAGGCGAAGATAACAAGCTGAGGGATGTGATCATCCCTAGGCAGGTAGTCCAGGATGAGATTGATAGGTCTTGATTGATAGGTCTGATAAGGTCTTGAAGAAATGTTTCCACGAGTCTTGAAGGATTGCTGGAGGTCCTCATTGGTCCACTGGCTGACATGTTTAAGATGTCAGTTAAATCTCTTTTATTGCCTAGTCTGTATACATATATATAGAAAATAGCTAATGTGACGCAGATTTTCAAAAAGAGAGACAGGTCAGCCACCTCTAATTATAGTCCATTAAGCTTAACATCGGTATTAGGCAAGTTGTTGCAGTCGATAATTGCCTGAAGCATTATATATATATATATAGATATATATATATATATATATATATATATATATATATATATATATATATATATATATATATATATATATATATCACCTGATGAGGCATGGCTTAATTCATGATTCAGCATGGGTTCACGAAGGGCAGGAACTGCTTTACCAACCCTTTGTACTTCTATATTACAGTAATTTAGGCGGTAGGTAGAGGTGAAAACTATAATATGATGTATCTCGTATTTAGTAAAGCGTATGACAAAGTTCCTCGTTACCGGCTGTTACTAAAATTACAGGCTAACGTAATAGATGAGGAGGTTTTGAACTGGATAGCAGTAGGAAACAGAGCGTACAAGCCAGTGGAAAAAAACAGGGCCATAATTTCTGGTGGCACTAGATGGGCTGTAGACCCAAAAATGTTCTCTATATCAGCCTCAAAATGCCCCTAAATGTGCTTTAAAAAAAAAAAACTCCCCTACCTGCGCATGCTCGCTTCGTTCGTCAACCTCCCCCCTCACATTTCATGAACCTATGATGCTCTCTAGCACCCCAACATATCTGCCAAAATTACGGACCTGAAAAAGCTCTGATTAGGGCTGTGTTTGTGTTATGAGTAGAGTCAAACATGGTCCGGTATCAGGTACACTGCTGTTCATCATTTATATTAACAATTTGGACTCAGAATTTTGATGTTAGTTAGTTTGCGGATGATGCAAAGGAAGCAAGCTACTTGGGTCAGATCAAGACGTTAGTGTGCGTTAGGAACTTAGGATGACCGGCATGTATGAGTCTGACTGAGCGGGCAAGTGGGGGATGGAGTTCAGTGTCGGGAAGTGTAGTGCTCTGAGTGTCGGCAAGAACAACCCTTCACATGATTATTCCTTAAATTGCAATCCCCAAAGCAGGTCTAGATGTGAGGGGGATTTAATAGTCTGATTTCCGTCCAAGGACTCAATGCATTCAGGCTATAAATCGCACAAACAAGGGTAAGGGTTTCATTTTAAGGAAAATAAGGAATAAAAATGTTGACGTTTTCCTTAAGGCTATATTTATGATTAGTTAAACTTCATCTCGGTAATGCAGCTCACCTCTAGTCTTCCTGCTATAGAATGGACACCAACATGTTAGAACATGTGCAGAGGAAGATAACAAAAATGATTCACGGTTTGAGTGGCTTGCCGTATATGAATAGCCTAACCTTTAAGACTACATTCTCTAGGAAGGAATTCTTAAATGGATATACGGCTCTAATAAGAGTGATGCTGATATGGTTCTGTTGATAAAGGAGCCGGGTAAGACACGAAGTAATGAGTAAACGTAAAGTTGGGGGCATACGCTGTAGAAGCGCGTGCCCTCGGTGCTCATCTCCGTAACTGGCCCTTGAGGCTGTGGTGGGAGGGAGCCCATTACCCCGGGATACAGGACCAGTGTGACATCCGAGTTACCACAGTTTACCTCCCCCAGGTTTCCCCAGGTGCCCTTTATCGACCAGCCCGAGAAGGAGGATGAACAGCTGGGTGAGCTGCACGCCGACTGCCCGGGCCGGGATTCGAACCCAGGCCCGCGGAGTACAAGCCAGGCACGCTGACTACTAGACCACGGAGGCGGATTCAATAAAGACAGCCACAAATTGGTCTACATGTGGATTGGTGGATGAGTGGGACAGGCTTGGCAGTCATGTTGTAAGTGCAAATAGCAATAGGTTGGATATGTTTATGTATGGGGACGATAGATGGGGTTTTAAGTTTACAGGAGCTGCTTTTTGTAGGCCTCTTGCAGACTCCTATGTTCTTATGATGGTCATTTCTCCTCTCTGCCTTTTCTATCTTCCTGCGTCTCCCTTCCTCTGTTTCCCTCTTCCCTTTTTTTTCCCTCTCCTGTCATCTTAAACTTTCTCTCTCTCTCTCTCTCTCTCTCTCTCTCTCTCTCTCTCTCTCTCTCTCTCTCTCTCTCTCTCTCTCTCTCTCTCTCTCTCTCTCTCTTCTATATCATCCTTTTCTATTCCCCTGCCTTTTATTTCCCTTCCTTCCTTGTTTCCATTCCTCCTCCTCTCTCTTGCTCTCACTCCTTCCTTTGTTTCCCCTCTCCTTCATCCTTCATTCTTTCCCATTTCCATCTTTCTCTCCCTCTCTGCTTATCCGTCTTTTCCATATCCTCATCTCTGCACTACTATCCATTAATCGGTGTATTTTTTCCCTCTTCAGTACTCTCATTTTCTTCCCTTTTTCATTATTGTTTTCTTCCCTTTGATGGTCCTTTCCCGTCTTTATTTTCCTTCTCGTCCTTTATTTTTTTCCTGTCACTGCTTTACACAACTTCGCCCACTCGCTCACTTTTCGTTTTCATCTGCCTCTCATCTCTATTTCTGTCCCTTTCACACTTCATTCAGCTTTATCTCTCCTTACTTTAATCTTGGTCACTTCCTCTTTTTTCCGTGTCTAGCTATTCATCATTTTATTTACCTCTAAATCAAAATCAATCAGTCAGTCTATCTAGCAACCTCTTTAAGTGCCTGTTTGTCTGTCAGTCTTGGTGTGTGTGTGTGTGTGTGTGTGTGTGTGTGTGTGTGTGTGTGTGTTGCAATGCCTCGAGAGTGCGTCACGATGCGAGGAAAATGTTAATTAAAAAAAGCTGTAGTGCTCTCTCTCTCTCTCTCTCTCTCTCTCTCTCTCTCTCTCTCTCTCTCTCTCTCTCTGCCCTTTGTGTATACGGAGAGCGAAGTATTAGTTAATTGCTTTAAGAGTGAATGTTGCACGATTTTTTTATCTCTTTTGCAAATTCTCGCTATCGTCAGTATTGCCTAACTTTTTTTCCTTTTTCCTTTACCATTCTTGATGTATTTCTTTCTATCCTTCTTCTATTAAACTAATCTTTCTTCCTGTAGTCCATCGACTTTAACTTGAGCCCTGTGGCTGGCCCCCCATTGTTTACACATCTAGCGATGACCTGCGCATGGCGATCCGTCTCAGTGTTAGTCTGTACGTTATCTATTTATGGAATATATATATATATATATATATATATATATATATATATATATATATATATATATATATATATATATATATATATTCATAATACGACTGCAGGATGTTGTGAAGGGCTTGGGATTTGAGGGAAGACAACGACTCTGTAAATCTTCCATTCCACTTGGCAACGTGGTTCATGCGATGGTGCCGCACCATTCACCCTTCCGCCACCCTGGAAGACTCACGTAGGTCTCACTCTCGCGTCCTGCACAGCCAAGGAAAAGATATTATATATAATGTAAATAAGAGGGAGAGGGGGGTGGGTAGGAGAGCTCCTCTGAGGAGAGTGATGGGGTGATGAGGCATATGTGCGGCTAAGGTTCAAGTTAGATTCGATAGACTATACTACTCTTTTTTTTTTTCTTTCTTCTAATATTCCTCCTCCTCATATTCCTTTTCTTCCTTCTCCTTTTCCTTCTCTTGTTTCTTTTCCTCTTCCTCCTCCTCGTCTTCCTCCTCCTTCGATCTCCTCCTCACCTTAGCTTTACTCCTTGTCCTTTTCCTTCAAATCTCAGCTTTCATTCTCCTTCATCAATCTTTCTTATCAATCTATATAATTTTCCCTTCTCCTCCTCCTCCTCCTCCTTGTCCTTCAACTCCTCCTTCTTCTCCTCTTCCTCTTCCTATTCCTCTCCCTTCTTTTCTGCCACTTCCTAACCTTACTTTACTCTTTTCTTCTCCAATCGTTGAGGGCACAGCCTTATGAAGAAAAGTTCAATCGACTCGTATATTATTCTCATGGGAAAGAAAACGACGAGGGGGAGGGGGGGGATTCGATACACAACTTCAAGTAACGGAACATACTTAGGAGTTCCTTACTATCTTGACAACGCAAAATAACGATCTACCGATTCGAGTCAGGCGACGGTGTTTAAACATCAGCAGGAGGTTTTTTTTCCTTTAAACGAATCGTGTACCCTTGAAGTTGCCTTCCTGCAGGAGTAGTCACTTCGAGAACGATCACCTCATTAAAAATCCAGTAACCTCACTTCGTTGGTCCAAAAGTGATAATTACGCTACCGAAAATACATACAGTAAGTGCATCAATCTGTTCTGCAGGTTACTTAAGTGCAAGATAAATAGATATAAAAACTAAAGCAGGCAGAGTCGATATTATTAACAGGTTTCCCATTTTACCATGTCTCTATATATAAGCCCCGTTTACACTGTGCCGACTCTGGGCCACGACTACCCGCGAGTGCCACGGCTCGAGGGTACACAAGGTCTTGGGTGTTGATGTGAAAGGGTCGGGCATGTCTTGAAAGAGGTCTAGAAACGGTCGCCGAATGCTGAGCGGATGTTGGGAGGGGAGTGTGGGGTCGTGAGGGTTAGCGCGAAAAAGTATTCCATGCTGAACTTCCACGACAAGAGTCGGCAAGGGTCTGGACCAACCATCATTGCCAGTTGAGGTCTGAGGGAGGTCGGGGACAGTCGTCAAGACTGTCGTCAACAGTCTCGGCTTGTCCTAAGACAGTTGTCAAGACTGTCGGGGCCATTTTTCAAATATGTACCGTTTCCTGTCGGCACAGGCGTCGGTGCCGACTACTTAAGAATAATGAGGGACTGTCGTGACGACAGTCTTCGTCTAATGAAGGACGTTCGTGACGACTCTCGGTTCAGAAACATTGGCTAACACTGCTGCCATCAGGAGATTTATATTTTCACTTTGCAATCACAAGCACAATAACTTCTGGGCATAGTTACGTATCACTGGCACAAATTTGGGAGCTAGTACAGCACGCACGCACCCCTGCTACCTCTCTCTTTGTTTGAATGACATAACTAGGGTCGCCACCCTGAGTTCAGAAAAATGCGGAATGCAACATCCCATTCTCCAATACGGAATGGATTCATTTTTTAAGGTAACGGCTCCCAAACTTTTCAGGCCATGCACCACCTCCCAGTATGTGACCGAGTCCACGCAGCCCCGCTAAGATTCGAGCAGTACTAAGGTTCCGTCGATTTCCTGAAATTTCGTCCATTTTTTACGAATTTTGTGCTCGCAAAGTATGATACTCTGAGCGCTGGATATCAAAACTGAACGAAAATGTACCCGGGGGGTAGCTGGGGGGTGGGATGCATGTGCTCAGTCTGGGTAAGTTTCAAACAAAGAACAGGCAACTCCGCTGAAGCGTAAAGCATATGTTAGTTTTAAAACAATGGCAGTTAATGATGTGTTTGAAATTTTAATGAGACATAAAATCCGCCATTACATTTTTTTTTCCTTACGCACCCCTAGTGATCAGCTCACGCACCCCCAGGGGTGTGCGCACCACACTTTGGGAACCGCTGTTTTAATTAAGGAATGGGTGGCAACCTTAAAATTTCTCGAGCCTGCCTTGACTACAGCCGCTACCCGCTGCTGGTGGAGGCAGGAGGAAAGGGGGAGGGTCGTTACGTCGTGTATTTTACACGTAGTTTAGGACGACCTTGACAACTTATACGGACTGGTTTTGTGATTAACCAAAAAATGCGCTCACTACTATTTTAAGATACTGAATTTTATCCGTTTGACCATTCAGACAACCAAATACGGAACAAATGGCGTTCCGTATAGGTTCAGAACGGAAGCCACGTTTCACTCGCGAATACAGAACGATTCCGTATTTTAATTAAGGAGCGGGTGGCAACCCTAGGCAAAACGGAGTCTCGGCCCATTATAGCCTAAATACCCCAGGGGGCCCAGGACCCATGAGGGGTGCAATTAAGATGTCTACGGCCAAAATATCCTTTTAAAATTATGGGTAGAATTCGGTAATAGTCAGCAAGGCTGCCGCCAAGACGGTCGCGAAGACCGTCGGCCAACTCCTTGGCAACTGTTGGCCAGCTGGTCAATCTGCAAGATTCGTCAAGACCGTCTACGACTGTCGGCCAATCGGTGGCAAAGTCGTGATTGTCGTAGACATGGAGCCGTTTCAAAAAATGACCGTCGAGACTTGTCTTGAGACTAACTGCTAGCATGTCTGCGACGTGATGGCATCTGTATAGTTGGCCGAATGTCCCAGGCAGTCAGCAATCATACTAACCGACACCTACTAGTAGACGCCCCCAAAAATTTCCCCCATTCGTGGAGCGTGGGAGCCGACTTGTCAAATCCAAAAGTCGCTGGGTAGTCGTGGCCCAGAGTCGGCACAGTGTGAACGGGGCCTGTCCTGTCTTCCTTTACCAACCTCGCATCTATTTCATTCCAACAGACCAAAGGATGAGCAGCCTGAAGACAGAGACCAGTGTAACCCAGCCTTGCAACCCCGCCCTCACACCCACAGGAGGAGGAGGAGGAGGAGGGGGAGGTGGAGGAGGGGTGATGGGTGTAGGCTGTGGCGCGGGGGAGGAGGGGGCTGTGGAGGACGGATCGCTTGCCCATGATTCGCTGGCGTCGCTGCAGATGCTGTGTCGGCGAAGGGCACCACCACTTTACCCTGACGGAAAACAGCAGGTGTGTGGAGGGTTGAGCTGTGTTAATGTGGTGTGCTGTTTGGTATTCTGAATGCTATGCTGTGTTGTGATGTGTGCATGGGTTTTTCTGTTGTTGTGTTGATGTGTTGTGTTTAATTGTGCTGCTGTGTTAGTGTGCTGTACTGTGTTGTGTTCTGTTGGTGAGCTATGTTGCGTAGTGCTGTGTTCTGTGTTGAGTTGGATTGTGCTGTGTTTGTTGAGTTGTGTTGCTGCATTGGGGTGCTGTGTTGTCATAATGTTTGCTCTATATGTCTAGTTTTGCTATATTGGTGAGCTGTGTTGCGTCGTGAGGCGACTGCGTTAGGGTGTTGTGCTGTTCTGTGTTGTGGTGTGCATTTTATTCACACACACACACACACACACACACACACACACACACACACACATACATCACCCTTCCCCACTTCCCCCATTACTCACCACATGAAACTTATTGTATGGTATTTTTGTGTATTTTCAGCCTTATGGCTGCCTACAAATGAACAAACCATTTATTAGTCTTATTATGTATTACACACACACACACACACACACACACACACACACACACACAAAATGTCTCCCACGGTAAAACATTACAGAGAAATATATATATATATATATATATATATATATATATATATATATATATATATATATATATATATATATATATATATATATATATATATATATTCAGTGTCGGACCGTTGAAGTGTTGCTGTGTGTTTGGTGTTCAGTGTGGTGGAAAGTTGTACTGTGTTGGTGTGTTGCATATTGTGTTTGTTAGATGTGTATTGTATGCTGCTGTGATTTTTGTTGTGTGGTGTGTAATGTGCCATTGTGTTGTAGCTATGCAGAGAACGTTGTGTGCTGTGAAGTGCTGTTGTAGCCCTTTTCTAGCCCTTCCTTACTGCTGAGTGCTGTGCCTCGTGAAGCTGTGCCGTGTTATGCTATCATTTCGTGCTGTCCTCTTGTCTCATTTCTATATTTCTTTCGACTTCCTGTCTATTTTTTCTTCCTTTTAATTGCTTTTCTACAAAGAATTTTCATGAAAAATCTACTATTTTTTTTACTGTTTTACGACTTGCTACTCTTCATTATTTTTATTTTTTAAATTATTTTTTTACATGAATTCTTCAACGATTTTTCATTTTCTAATTATGTTTATTTGTTTCACTTTTTTAGTACATTCTACTATTTTTTTCTTTTTCTTATTATATTTTTAATCTTTTCAACTATTTCGTTCTATTATTTTCATCTTTTTACATATATATAATATATTCTACTAGTATATTTTCTTGATATATTCTTTCGTCTATTTTCTACTATTTCTATATGTTTGCGTTTGTCTTTCCTTCTTGGCATGTTTCCTTTTTTTTTTTTAATAAATGAGGTTGTTTTGAAAAGGTTAATGCCATTCTGGTCAGTCTTGTATCCGTCACATTTCTAGTTAATGTTCAATGAAAAAGCACAAAATCACCCTTTTCTTTTCTTTCTTTTCTCATTCTACCATCACCACCACCACCACTACTACCACACCCACCAACACCATCACCACTATCACCTCTACAACTAACAACAACAACAAAAACAACAACTACTACTACTACTACTACTACTACTACTACTACTTCTACTACTACAACTACTATTACTTTCTCCAGCAGGGCACGGCGCTTCCACAGGCAGCGCGTCGGGAAGACATTTCCTACAGGAGCTACAGAGCGGCCCTGCACGAGGCCCTGACTGACCAGAGGTGTGAGAGAGAGAGAGAGAGAGAGAACGTAATGTAGAAAAGGTTCTAATAAAACAACAACAGTGAATATAAGGATAATTAGTTTTATAGATTTAAATTCCTTTAGAAAGCAGTAAAAATTTTAGTTTTTTCCACAATAATTGTAACTACTTTGGTTGTTCTTACTGTAACTCCTCCTCCTCCTCCTCCTCCTCCTCTCTGTCCTTGTCCAGGTCATCGATCTGCCCTTTAAGATCCGTGTGTTTCCCCTTCAGTCACAATGTCATTATCCTCGCCTTCCTCCTCCTCTGCCGCTTCCTCGTCCTCATCCTTCTCGCCGCCCAACATAAGATTATTCACCTTCTCAGTATCCTTCTCCTTCTCCTCTTTCATCTTTTCCTTTACCTTCTACTTTTCGTTCTCGTCCTCCTAGGTCACATCTTTCACTCTCCCTTCTCCAACTCATTCTCCTGTGTTTCATCTTCCTGTTCCTCCGTCTCCTCCTCCTCTTTCAGCCGGAATATGACTCACCTCCTCCTCCTCCCCCTTAGGTCTGGTTCCTTTGATGTGGGCGCGAGAGTCAAGGACGAGCCTTGGGAGAGCCACGGTAAGTAAAAGAGAGAGAGAGAGAGAGAGAGTCTACAACTTGTCATATTCCCCTGTATACACATTTGTTCACATATGGATATACATATACACATACATGCACATACACAAAGTCGCAAGGTTACAGTGTTTATACCTATGTATGTAGTACATACGGGGGATACATTTTTATCGGCGTCGCAGACGCCGATCAACAGATTGTCCATCTTCTTGTTCTCTTTAAGTTGTTTTCCTGGCTTACCCATGCATTGTAGACATGACATTGTAGAATAACATTTGTTAGCCCTGATGAACCCTACAACATGGCATTATATATATATATATATATATATATATATATATATATATATATATATATATATATATATATATATATATATATATATATATATATTTTTTTTACGTCTTGGCCTGTGGCGCTGGTAGGCCTTCATAGTAGGGCCTGATGGTTGTGGCGCAGGCAGGTGTTTATAGTGGCGCCATCTTTACTTTTCGGCATTTTCCATTTCAGACCCCTAGTTGCATAATATATTTTGTTGGGGGGGTTTTGGAGGGTCATGCGACGCCGATCTAGCAGTTTTTGTGCTATTAACACTTATTCTTCCGACACACACACACACACACACACACACACACACACACACACAAGCACAGTCCCCCACACTACAAATACATATTATTATTGTTATTATTTTATTATTATTATTATTATTATTATTATTATTATTATTATTATTATTATTATTATTATTATTATCATTATTATGATAATTATTATATTGTTGTTATTATTATTATTATTATTATTATTATTATTATTATTATTATTATTATTACTATTTTCATCATCACTTTAACCAAAATCTGCACTGACGTCATTTCCTTTACTTATTTTCTGCAATATCCTCCTGAGAGAGTGTGTGTGTGTTGCTTGTCTATACAGAGAGGCAACATACACTGTACAGACAGCCGCCTCTTTCCCTCTCCCTCTGTCCCTCCCTCCTCACCCTCGCTTCCGGCCCGCAACAAGGGGAAAGAGCAGAAAGAGAGAGAGAGAGAGAGAGAGACCCAGTGTAAGTCAAATAGAAACAGAAAATATACGATAAATGCTGAAGGAAGGGAAATAGAAACAAACAAAGAATTGCCGAGATAATACGAGGAAAATTGAAGGTATTTATAAGTGGTTAAAGATTCACTCTCCTGCTAATGAACTGCGAGTCTCTTCTTGCTTCTCGTTCGCATCTGTAACCTTTACCTCGTTATCAACTATACTCTTATTTCAATTACTGTTATGAAGTAGTAGTGGTAGTAGTAGTAGTAGTAGTAGTAGTAGTAGTAGTAGTAGTAGTAGTAGTTATTGTTGTTGTTGTTGTAGTCGTTGTTTTTGTTGTTGTTTTTATTGCTGTTGTTATTACAGTAGTGAGACAACCTACAACTCGAAATTATAAAAGCCTGATAATTTCGTTGAAGAAAATCTATAACATGAAATAAAAATAACAACAACAACAACAACAACAACAACAATAATAATGATGATAATAATAATAATAATAATAATAATAATAATAATAATAATAATAAACTGTACAACAACAAAAAAAGTCTCGAGAAAAACAACAACAACAAAAAAGTGCGGGCGTGTTTATTCTGAAAATGTTCACAGCAGTAATTTGATTGGCTGGCGAGAGACAAAACATTCAGGCCGTGACGTCACGCTAAGGTACACTCTCTCTCTCTCTCTCTCTCTCTCTCTCTCTCTCTCTCTCTCTCTCTCTCTCTCTCTCTCTCATCTTTTAGGTTAGGTTAGGTTAGGCTAGGCTAGGTTGGGTTAGGTTCTCTCTCTCTCTCTCTCTCTCTCTCTCTCTCTCTCTCTCTCTCTCTCTCTCTCTCTCTCTCTCTCTCTCTCTCTCTCTCTCTCTCTCTCTCTCTCTCTCTCTCTCTCTCTCTCTCTCTCTCTCATCTTTCAGTTTTTAATCAGCGTCTCCTGACCGTGAATCAGCGCGGCAGCTTATTCAAAACCATTCACTGGCTTGTCTTTTTGCTTCATTCGTCATTTTATTCGCTCATTATATTTCTATTTAATCTTCTCTTTGGTTCCTATTTTTACTTTTCTACTTTTTGGGGCCATTTTTATCTCCTTATATATTTTTTCCTGCCTTTTTTTCATTTTTTTCCCTCATGAAGTGGAGGAAAAAATGAGTTCGTTTTTTTTTTTTACTTTTTTTTAATATTCCTTTTAGAGTGTGCGTTGGCTTGTTGGTTGTTTATTTGTTGTCCGGTGGTTGTCTGTTTGTTTGCCTATCTTCATCACCGCATTACGTCACCATCCTTTTATCATCATCACTATCTTTAGCGCACACAGACCACCAGGATTATATTACCGTTGTTATCTTCATCATCATCATCACCACCATCATTATCCCCACCATCACCATCACTGCAGCACAAGACCACCATTTCGCCAGCATCACCTTCCTCACTGCATCACAATCATCATCATCATCATCATCCTTATCATCATTGCATCACATCACTTCCGTTGCCCTACCATTCTTTCAAGCAGCACCACCAGCATCACCATGACTGCACTATCTCACCATCAGTCTACCGCCCCTATTACTTCTATGACCATCACCATCATTCTCACCATTTTCTCATTATTTATAACCATCAGAATCACCTCCATCATCACATCACATTTTCGCCATTATCATCCTTCACTATATCTGTACATAACACCACTCACCACCCTCACCACCACAACGGCCCCCTCACTCTCACCATATCGTCCCCATCACCACTAAAACTTTCCTTCTCACCATAATCATACGTCAAATCATCACAACTTTCCCCAGTTACTTCCCTTACCACAACAGTCCTATTTGATCTTCACCACATCATCATCATCACAACCTCCTCTCAACATCACCAAATAATCACCACATCATTATCATCACCTCAACATTCTCTCGTAACCACTACGTCTTCAGCGTCATCACAACACTTTCATCACCTCCACATTATCACAAGACCGCTCATCACCACCATATCATCATTATCGTATCTCTCCGTTCTCGTCACTACAACCTCCTTCCATCACCACAACCACAATCACCACAACAATCCTTATCATCACCACCTCAATCACTACTAATATCATGACCCTAACCCGCACCACTCTCACCACTACAACCCACACATACAGTACATCACCACCCTCATCACTTCAACCGCTGACCCCATATTCTTAGCACCATAACCTCCACTAATCATCACATCATCACATCATCACAACAACCTCAACCTTATCATCATCACCACTACGAGTCACTACCACAAGGCAATCACAATCATCCTTCTATATATTATCACTCCCGCCTTCATCATCACAAACTCAACTCCATCACTTTCATCACCACACAATTATTTCATTACCTCCTCCTTCCCTCCTTCATCACCACCGCATCACCAACTCATATCTACCTCCACAATACCAGCACCACCACACTTTTCTATCATCACCATCCCCCAACCTTATCCTAACTCAAAATCACCACAACCCATCCCCACAGCAAGCCCTATCACCATTGCAATCACCACCATCTTAATCACCACTACCACCGCCCTAGTCATCACTAAATAACCAGGGTACACTATTCTTACAAGTCCACTCATCACTACCACTTCACCACAACATCACCACGATATCATCACCACGCCACCGTAATGAACACCTAGTCACCCCCATAGCAATCATCTGTCACTCATCACCATTGCCACCGTAATCATCACCACTACTACCCCCATCACCACCAAAATTCTCTCTCAGCACACCTACATCACCACCTCACGACCACAACAGCAACCCTCCATTATCACTACTAACACCACCCTCATCTCCACTACATCATCACAACATCACCACCACCTCATCATCAGTACCACAATCATCACCACCACAATCCATGATCACCCTCACATCATCACCACGTCATCACCGTCATCATCCGTCTATCATCACCACTACCACCCTCATCACCACCACCAGACCTTTCATCATCACCACCCCATCACCACATCATCACCACCACTATCACCACCACCATAACATCCTTCTAAGCACACCTCACAATACCCCTCTATCATCACCACCACAACAAATCGCTTTCATCACCACCCCATTACCACATCATCATCACCACCCCATCACCACCACCACCACCACAACACCCTCGTAAGCACGCCTCATTGCGCCGCGAGACACAGCACCGTCACGCCAGTATAACCAATATGGGTGGCCGCCTTCCATAATAGATGAGGAGGCAATTATCGCCCCTCGGGACCCCTGGATTTAGGGTGATCTGATGCAGTCTTTCCATTATTCATCAGCTCCGGCCCGGCGAGTGTTGGGATGTGATGGGTTGGGTCAGCTGCCTGGGTGGGTGGGGTGGCTGGGTACCGCTCTCTCTCTCTCTCTCTCTCTCTCTCTCTCTCTCTCTCTCTCTCTCTCTCTCTCTCTCTCTCTCTCTCTGTTTATCTGTATTTCTGTTTCTCTCTTTCTCAACCTCTTTTTTTCTGTTTATGTTTTCCTTTCTTTCTTTTCCTTCCCTATTCCTCCTCTTTCTCCTCCCAACGGCACTCCTCCTCCTCCTCCTCCTCCTCCTCCTCCTCCTAGTCCCCGAAATGGCTCTTCCAGTTTCCTAATCCTGTTGAAAATATCGCGACTTTCTCGTTTTATTTGTCTTTTATCTGTTTTATCTACTGTCTATTTTGTTATTCCTTATAGTTTAACATTACAGTTTAGTTGTTCCTTTTTAGAAATTGTTAGTATTTTTTTTAAATTATAAGAAAAAGATAAACGAATATAATTTAGTTGAAGGCTTTTCCCTCGGTGCGAAATTTGTCATATTTTCTGATTTTTTAATTTTTTTATTAATAGTTCCGTTTTGAGAGTAAAATTTTGTTTATTTATTTGGGAATACATCTTTTTTTTTTTTACCCTGGATTGTTATTTTGCCAGTTTTTTTGTTAATGTTTTTGTTTTCGTCGTTGTTGTTGTCATTATTAATTTTGTTTCCATGTGTGTGTGTGTGTGTGTGTGTGTGTGTGTGTGTGTGTGTGTGTGTGTGTGTGTGTTCCGTGGTGCCAGCTCAGCAGAAGTGGTCACCCGGAGCCCCTTGAGTGCCAATAATGTGTACATGACGACCACACACACACACACACACACACACACACACACACACACACACGATGTTCTATTTGCGTCTTCTTATAAGTTTTTTTTTCTCTCCCATTTATTTTTCTTGTTATCGTTGGTTTATATGTCATTAGTGTTCATTCGCTTTACTGTGTGTGTGTGTGTGTGTGTGTGTGTGTGTGTGTGTGTGTGTGTGTGTGTGTGTGTGTGTGTGTGTGTGTGTGTGTGTGTGTGTGTGTGTGTGTTTTCATCCTTAACCTTCTCTTTGTGTTCGATGTGAGTAAAAATCTCTCTCTCTCTCTCTCTCTCTCTCTCTCTCTCTCTCTCTCTCTCTCTCTCTCTCTCTCTCTCTCTCTCTCTCTCTCTCTCTCTCTCTCTCTCTCTCTCTCTCTCTCTCTCTCTCTCTCTCTCTCTCTCTTCATGACCTCTTAAAACAATCCATTAATGGCCTGTCGATGTACCCAGACCAGAAGTCACTTGATTATCCTTTCTAAGCTTCCCTCCTTCCTTTCCTCCCTTCCTCCCTCCCCCCTTCTTTCCTTCTTTCCCTCCCTCCCTCCCTCTCTCTCGCCTCCTTTCCTTTCCTTCCCTCTGGCTACGGTCGTCTTCTTCTTTGTCGGAGAGAGAGAGAGAGAGAGAGAGAGAGAGAGAGAATATGAATAGTGCTCTCTGGTTTTCTCTCGACAATTTTTGCTTCTTACAATTTCCCTTTTGGTCTTTTTGTGTCTTCCTTTACTTTTTTCTTTCTTTTTGTTTTCATTTTATTTTTCCTCTCAGTCCTTTGTTTCTTCTTTTTCTCGTTGATCTCTTCTTCTTAAGTCCTCTTTTTATCGTGTCTTTACTGCTCCTCCTCATCTTCCCTTCCTTCCGATCTCTGTAAAATTACGATCTTTTATTTCTTCTTTATTCTTTATTCATTGCTCTCTCTCTCTCTCTCTCTCTCTCTCTCTCTCTCTCTCTCTCTCTCTCTCTCTCTCTCTCTCTCTCTCTCTCTCTCTCTCTCTCTCTCTCTCTCTCTCTCTCTCTCCATGCCCATTCCTTCCTATTTGATATTTTTCCCTTCCTGCATTCTTTTTTTTATCTTCTATATTATTATTATTATATTCCTTTTTTATTATTCATTTGCCTTCCCTTCTCTCTCCTTCCCATATCTTCTCTTCCATTTCCTTCCCATATCTTTTCTTTCCTTTCTTTCCCTACCCTTCCCATAACTTTCCTTTAATTTCCTTCCTTTCTCTTCTCTTTAATTCCCTTCTCTTCTCTCCCCATGATTTCTTTCTTCCCTTCCCTTTCCCTTCCCTTCCCTTCTCTTCTTTTCCTTTCCTTTCTTTATTTCTTTCCTTTTCCTTCTTCCCTTCCTTTCCTGTTCTTTCCTTTCTCTTCCCTCCCCTTCCCTTCGAGTCCTCCTCTTCCTTTCCTTTCCATTCCTTTCCTTTCTCTTCCCTTCCTTCCCCTCTCCTCCCTTTCCTTTTCCTTCCCTCCGCTTCTCTCCCTTCGCTTCTCTTTTCTTCACTTTTCATTCGTTCTCTTCTCACTACTTTCCATTCCTTTCCTTTCCCTCTTTTCCTTTCACTTCCATTCCCTTCTCATATCTTTCCTTACCTTCATATTCTTTCTCTTCCCTTCCCTTCCTTTCCTTTTTTGCACTTCGCTTCCCTTCTTGTATTTTCCTTTCCCATTTATTGTCCTCTCTCTCCCCACTTTCCTCTCATCCCTTTTCATTCTTTTCCCTTCTGATCCTTTTCCTTTTATGCACTTTCCTTACTTTCCTGCTCTTTCCTTTTCTTTCCCTTCCCTTTCCCTTCCTTCCCTTTCTTTCCCTTCCGTTCCGTTCCTTTCCCTTTCCATCCTTCCCTTTTCTCGCCTACCTTCTCTTTCCTTTAAGTTTTAAGTTCTTGTCATTTTACTTTCTTTCCCTTCTTTACTCCTCTCCACTTCTCTTCCTCTTTCCCTCTTTCTCTCTCTGCCTGCCACCCTCCTTCCCTCAGTTGCATTGTTCCTCCTCCTCCTCTCCCTCTATTCCTCCTCCTCCTCCTCCTCTTCCTCAGTTTTGGGTTCAGCTTATGGCCCGTTTTCCCTCGAGAGAGACATGTTATCTCTCTCTCTCTCTCTCTCTCTCTCTCTCTCTCTCTCTCTCTCTCTCTCTCTCTCTCTCTCTCTCTCTCGTAACTTCCATAAGAGATCAACAACAACAATAACTCCTCCTCCTCCTCCTACTACTACTACTACTACTATTACTACTACTACTGCTATTCCAACCATTGTAGGAGACATGACAATCACCATAAAGTGAGCAACAATCACACCATCACAACCGACACACACACACACACACACACACACACACACACACACCAGGAGGAGGAGGAGGAGGAGGAGGAGCGTGTAAATGGGTTGTTTACTCAAAAATAGCGGGGGTTGGCGCTCCCTTGGGTGGTGTCAGACAGAGGAGGTAAAAGCCCCATCAATTATGTACAAGACCAGGCTTTGCCAATTACGGCTCCACTAATCTGTTGACGGGACGGCGACGAGGGAGGGAGGGAGGAAGGAAGGGCCGGGGTATGCATGGGTGGTAGGGAGGAAGGGAGGGAAGGAAGGTGGAAGGTTAGAACGAGGAAGGGAGGGTGGCAGAGAGGATGGTAGGCGGGTGTGAGGAAGAGAGGGAGAGCAGAGAGAGTGGGAGGGAAGGAAAGTGAGAGGAAGGGAGGGAAGGAGAGAGGTAGGAAAGGTGTACGGTTATGAGGAAGGAGGAAGGTAGAGAAAAAGGGGAGAGAACAAGGAAAGGTGGATGGTAAGGAGGGAAGGAGAGAGATATTATATATGGAATGTTGTGAGAGAAGTAGGGAGTAGGAGGGGAAAAAGTAGGAAGGGTGGATGGGTGGATGGATGGATGGATGGATGGAAGGAAGGCAAGTGGCAAGGAAGGAGGGAAGGGAAGAAATAGAAAAGCTGGAAGTTTGGAAGGAAGGAGAGGCGTAAGGGAAATAAATGGAAAAGAAGAGACAAGGGAAAGGAAAGGAAAAGGAAACAGAGGTGTAAAGATAGGAAGGTAGAGAGGTAAGGAACGAGGTAATGAGGAAAAATTGTAAAGAGGACTTGGTAGATAAACAAAGGAAGAAAGGATTTAGAAAAGAAAGAATGATGGAAAGAAGGGATGAAGGAGAAAGAGACAAAGGATGTGAAAATAAAGAGGAAATAGTAGTAAATAAGGAAAGTGGAAAAGAGTAAGGGAAGGAGAGGGAGATATGGAGTGAAAGAAGGAATGGGAGGGAATGAATGAGAGAGGAAGGAAGTAACGGATTGGTGAAAGGAAGGAAGGAAGGATGAGGAACTGAGGAGGAGAAAAGGAAGGAAGAATGGAAGAGAGAGAGAGACTCCATTTTGTGAGTACTGTACCACCATCATCACCAACAGCACCAACACCACCATCACCAACTCCACCACTTTCACAGTAACAACCACAACCAAAACAACAACAATAACAGTACCAGCAGCAGCAGACATAACAACAACAATATCAAATACAACATCAATAACAGCAACACAAACAAATACAAGAAGAAGAAGAACAAGAAGAAGAAAAATGAAGAAGAAGAAGAAGAAAAAGAAGAAAAGAAGAAGAAGAAGAAAATAAGGATGAAGGGCAACATCAACAACAATAACAATATCAACAACAAAAGCATCAATAACTACAACAATAGCAACAATAACAACGACAGCAAAAGCAAACCAACAACAATAACAACTACTACTACTACTACTACTACTGCTACTACTACTACTACTACTACTACCACTACTACTATTACTATTACTATTACTACTACTACTACTACTACTGCTGTTACTACTGCTACTACTACTACTACTACTACTACTACTACTACTACTACTACAGCTAAAGTAACAACCACTGCAAACAATTAACAACTAATAAAATGTTAATGTCTGTGTATGAGAGAGAGAGAGAGAGCATGAAGGTGTGTTCAAATCAATAAGGCATCCTGGGCCCTGACAGGTGCGCACACACACACACACACACACACACACACACACACACACACACACACACACACACAGAAAATGGATCCACCAAAACAGCTCAAAGAAAACGGAACAAGACGACCAAGAGAAGAGGTTTCAAAATGGCCGATATCTTCCTTCCTTTCTTCCTTCTTTCATTCCTTTACTCTTTCCCGCCCTCGTTTTTCCTTCCTTTCTTCCTTCCGTCAGTGTGTTTCCTCTAAGCCTTCCTTCCTTCCTTCCTCCTTCCTTCCTTCATAGTTTCCTGTCCTTGCTTTCCTCTTTCCTTCCTTCCTTTCTTCCGTCCTTCCTTCCTTCCGTCTTTCTTTCTTTCCTTCCTTTCTTCCCTCATTCCTCTCCTCACACTTTCCTTTATTATTTCCTTCCTTTCATACTTCCTCAATATTGGTTTTTCTTTTCCTTCTTTCTTTTTTTCTTTCTTCCTTCTTCTCCTTTTCGAATCTCCTTTCCATCCTTTCCTATTTTCTTCCATCATTCCTTTCTTCCTTCCTTTCCTTCTCTTCTTCCATCCTTCCTTGTTTCCTTAGTTCTTTCCTACATTTTTCCTTCCTTTCTTCCATCCCTCCACTCCTCCTTTCAGCTTCCTTTTTCTCCTTCATTCATTTTCTTCCTTCCTTCCTTCTTTTCCATCCTTCCTTCCTTCCTCCCTTCCTCTTTCCTTCTTTCCTTCCTTCCTTCCTTCCTTCCTGCCATCCAAACTTCCTTCCTTCCCTCCTCCTTCCTTCCTTCCTTCCTTCCTTCTTTCTTTACTTCTTCCCTTCCTTCCTTCCATCCAAACTTCCTTCCCTCCTTCTTTCCTTCCTTCCTCCCTTCCTCTTTTCTTCTTTCATTCCTTCTTCCCTTCCTTCCTTCCATCCAAACTTCCTTCCCTCCTTCCTTCCTTCCTTCCTCCCTTCCTCTTTTCTTCTTTCTTTCCTTCTTCCCTTCCTTCCTTCCATCCAAACTTCCTTCCTTCCTTCCTTCCTTCCTCTTTTCTTCTTTCTTTCCTTCTTCCCTTCCTTCCTTCCATCCAAACTTCCTTCCTTCCTTCCTTCCTCTTTTCTTCTTTCATTCCTTCTTCCCTTCCTTCCTTTCATCCAAACTTCCTTCCTTCCTTCCTCTTTTCTTCTTTCTTTCCTTCTTCCCTTCCTTCCTTCCATCCAAACTTCCTTCCTTCCTTCCTTCCTCTTTTCTTCTTTCTTTCATTCTTCCCTTCCTTCCATCAAACTTCCTTCCTTCCTCCAGTCCTCTTTTCTTATTTCATTCCTTCTTCCCTTCCTTCCTTCCATCCAAACTTCCTTCCTTCCTTCCTTCCTCTTTTCTTCTTTCTTTCCTTCTTCCCTTCCTTCCTTCCATCCAAACTTCCTTCCTTCCTTCCTTCCTCTTTTCTTCTTTCTTTCCTTCTTCCCTTCCTTCCTTCCATCCAAACTTCCTTCCTTCCTTCCTTCCTTCCTTCCTCTTTTCTTCTTTCTTTCCTTCTTCCCTTCCTTCCTTCCATCCAAACTTCCTTCCTTCCTTCCTCTTTCCTTCTTTCTTTCCTTCTTCCCTTCCTTCCTTCCATCCAAACTTCCTTCCCTCCTTCCTTCCTTCCTTCCTCCCTTCCTCTTTTCTTCTTTCTTTCCTTCTTCCCTTCCTTCCTTCCATCCAAACTTCCTTCCTCCCTTCCTTCCTTCCTTCCTCCCTTCCTCTTTTCTTCTTTCATTCCTTCCTTCCATCCAAACTTCCTTCCTCCCTTCCTCTTTTCTTCTTTCATTCCTTCTTCCCTTCCTTCCTTCCATCCAAACTTCCTCACATCCAACCTTCCTTCCTTCCTTCCTCCCTTCCTCTTTCTTCTTTCATTCCTTCCTTCCATCCAAACTTCCTTCCTCCCTTCCTTCTTCCTACTTTTTTTTTGCTTTACTTATAAATATTTTCACGCGCTGCTTACTCACCATTTTTGTTATTCATTGTTTTCTCCCTATTCCTATCTTCGTGTCTTCTTTCCTTCCTTCTTTACCATATTTTCTTTGTCTTTCTTTCGTCCGTATATTCGTCATTCTCTCTTTCTCTTCTCTTTCGATATAACCTTCTAAAATTCCTTTGTTTCCGCCATTCTCTCTCTCTCTCTCTCTCTCTCTCTCTCTCTCTCTCTCTCTCTCTCTCTCTCTCTCTCTCTCTCTCTCTCTCTCTCTCTCTCTCTCTCTCTCTCTCTCGGGACAACGGAATGGGATTCTGGAAAAACAGGAAATATGGGGGATCGTCTGGCTTTCAAAATGGCGGCACTTGCTCTCTCTCTCTCTCTCTCTCTCTCTCTCTCTCTCTCTCTCTCTCTCTCTCTCTCTCTCTCTCTCTCTCTCTCTCTCTCTCTCTCTCTCTCCCTATATATACATATCTATATCTATCTGTCTATCTATCAATCAATCAATCAATCAATCAATCAATCAATCAGTCAATCTATCTATTTATCTATCTATCTATCTATCTATCTATCTATCTATCTATCTATTTATCTGGCTTCTATATCTACATCTCTCTCTCTCTCTCTCTCTCTCTCTCTCTCTCTCTCTCTCTCTCTCTCTCTCTCTCTCTCTCTCTCTCTCTCTCTCTCTCTCTCTCTCTCTCTCTCTCTGTATGTGTGTGTGTGTCTTTTCCTCCCCCTTAAAGTTATGTGTGTGTGTGTGTGTGTGTGTGTGTGTGTGTGTTGGTGGGGGGTGGGGCGTTGACAACAATGGTTGAGTGCTTTAGCCAGTGTTGCCAATGCTTCCGGCAATTCTGAAAGCAATTTATGACAGTGTGACAGTCAGGGGGAGAGAGAGAGAGAGAGAGAGAGAGAGAGAGAGAGGGTTGATGGCATAGCGTTGATTTCCTGATCTCTCTCTCTCTCTCTCTCTCTCTCTCTCTCTCTCTCTCTCTCTCTCTCTCTCTCTCTCTCTCTCTCTCTCTCGCTCTCTCTCTCCTCCTCCTCCTCCTCCCCCTCCTCCTCCTTCTCCTCCTCCTCCTCCCCTCTTCTCCTTCTGTTAACCTCCCCGGCGTGATTACCACCCTCACTTCCCCAATTACATTAATTGCCTTTCTATTAGAATTATTTTATTTTCATTATTTATCGTTTCGTCCATATCTGAAATGGTTATATAATTATTGTTGATGTTTTTATTATTATTATTATTATTATTATTATTATTATTATTATTATTATTATTATTATTATTATTATTATTATTATTTATTACTATTATAATCGTAATTTTCAACATCAAAATATTGTTTCCATTAATAGGGCTCTGGATCTGTAGCCCTAAGCTTTTACCGTAACTTTCAATTATTTGATTTTCTTTAATAATATTATTTTCCCTTTTCCCTTGGATCTTACTATTCGCTTTTCTCTCTTCGTTCTTGTTTTTGTCTCATTTGTTTTTATTAGTTTTTCTTTCAAATCTCAAAATGTTCTTGTCTGCATTCCCTTCCATATTTTCTTTCCTCAACTTTCCCTCTTTTCATCTGCTCATCTTCCTTCCTTCCTTTTCCATGCTTTTCATCTTACACTTTTCTCCCTCCATTTAACTCTTTTCTTCCTTTCATTCCTCCTCAGTCATCCTTCTTTACTGCAATCCTTTCTGCTATCTCCCTCATTCCCTACTCTCCCACATTTCTTTTACCTCCTTCCCTTCCCTTCTTTCTTTCCTCCTTACGTCATTAAAGTCATATTTTATCTTGTTCCTTACATTCCTTGCTCCTTTTCACTCTCCTTTTCTTTCTTCTCTTTATTTTTTTATTTTTTCACCTTCCTCCTTCCTTTCCTTCATCCCATTTTCCTCTTTCCTCCCTCCCTCTCCCTTTATTCCTCTTTTCCAACTCTCTCTCCCTCTCATCCTCTCCCCTTAACTCTCTTTCCTCTTCCATCCTTCTCTATTTTTCGTACTTTCTTCATCCATGCTTTTGTTTATTTATTTTCTTTACATTCCTTTATCTTTTTCCCTCTCATCTTCTTACTTCATTACAATCCTTACATCTTATTTTTTCCCCTCATCTTTTTCCCTCCATCTTTCTTTCTATCCTTTTCATTCCCAGTATCTTTTATCTACCTCATTTTCTCTCCTTGTTTCCTTCCTTTCATTTATCATCTTCTTTCTCCTATCTCCTCTCTTTTCTTTCTTTCCATTCATTCCCTTAATTTTCTTTTCCTCCTCTTCTCTTCTTTCCTTTCCTTCATTCACCTCATCTTCTTTCCTCTTCATCTTCTATTCCTTCTTCCTTTCATTCCCCTCATCTCCCTTTTTCCCCCCTCTCCTCTTTCCCTTTTCCTCCCTTCCTTCCTCCGAGGCTGGCACAATCGGCCTGCCTCGAGCGGTAGTGTTCTCCTCCTCTTCCTCCTCCTCCTCCTCCTCCTCCTCCTCCTCCTCCTCCTCCTCCTCCTCCTCCTCCAGTTTACGAGCCATGAACAAAAGAGATTCACATTAATATTCGTGTGGTCAGTGGAGGGGCGTGGAGGTGCCAGAATCAGCCTCCTCCTCCTCCTCCTCCTCCTCCTCCTCCTCCTCCTCCTCCTCCTCCTCGTTATAGTCCCTTTTCATTATTATTTTGTGTGTGGTTATTCTTATTATTAATCTTTTTTCCTTTCTTCCTTTTTTTATTTTCGTGTGTTTCTTATTTTGGTTTTGTATTGTTTGGGGGTTGTTTATATATTTGTTGTTGTTTTTTTGTCATTATCACTGTTCTTCTTCTTCTTCTTCTTCTTATTATTATTATTATTATTATTATTATTATTATTATTATTGTTATTATATTACTGATTTTTTTCCTTTTGGAATTGTGCATTTTATTTATTTTTTTTATTTTTTTATATTTTCCTTGGTTTTATCGTCTTCCTTTTTCACTTTCCTTCTCTTTTTCTCCTCCTCCTCCTCCTCCTCCTCCTCCTCCTCCTCCTCCACTCATAATTCCTCAGGAGACGTGGAGCCATGAAGAAGCGGACGCCGGAAGAGAGAGAGAGAGAGAGAGAGAGAGAGAGAGAGAGAGAGAGAGAGAGAGAGAGAGAGACGCTCACCACACACACACACACACACACACACACACACACACACACACACACATACTATCGCCAATATCATCATTTTCATATTCATTATTATTATTATTATTATTATTATTATTATTATTATTATTATTATTATTATTATTATTATTATTATTATTATTATTATTATTATTATTATTACTGTTATTCTTATTATCATTATTATTATTATTATTATTATTATT
Source organism: Eriocheir sinensis (assembly GCF_024679095.1). Classification (NCBI taxonomy): domain Eukaryota; kingdom Metazoa; phylum Arthropoda; class Malacostraca; order Decapoda; family Varunidae; genus Eriocheir; species Eriocheir sinensis. The sequence continues at coordinate 636,731 of NC_066563.1, forward strand.
ATTATTATTATTATTATTATTATTATAGTATTGCAGTTATCATTATTGTAGTTGTTGTTGTTGTTGATATTATCATTTTCATTATCGTTATCATTCCAGAATTCAACGGAGAAAGTTGCAGCTGGAGATCATCATCAACAACAACAGCAACAGCAACAACAGACACGGATGGAGGCAGTGGTGGGGGCGGCGGGGGCGGCGGAGGAGGAGGCGGAGGAGGCGGAGGCGGAGGAGGAAATAATATCCCATCTCCACACCACGAAACAGGAGGTGGGGCAGGAGGAGCAGGGGGACTAGCCCAACAAGGAGGAGGTGGAGGTAGTGGAGGCGGTGGAGGAGGTGGAGGAGGGGCGCCCTACCGTCGGGGGTCCCTGCAGCTGTGGCAGTTCCTGGTGGCACTACTGCATGACCCTGCCAACGCCTCCTGCATCGCCTGGACCGGCAGGGGCATGGAATTCAAGCTGATCGAGCCCGAGGAGGTAAGAACAGGGTGGTGAGGGGTATGGAGGGAAGGGGAGCAGGGTGGTGTGGGGTATGGAGGTGAGGGGAGCAGGGTGGTGAGGGGTATGGAGGGAAGGGGAGCAGGGTGGTGAGGGGTATGGAGGGAAGGGGAGCAGGGTGGTGAGGGGTATGGAGGGAAGGGGAGCAGGGTGGTGAGGGGTATGGAGGGAAGGGGAGCAGGGTGGTGAGGGGTATGGAGGGAAGGGGAGCAGGGTGGTGAGGGGTATGGAGGGAAGGGGAGCAGGGGGGTGAGGGGGCTGGAAGGTGAGGGGAGAGGGTGGTGAGATGGGATGGAGGGAGGGTGGTGAGGGTATGGAGGAAGGGGGAGGGTGGTGAGGGTATGGAGAGGGCAGGGTGGTGAGGGGTATGGAGGGGGGCACGGATGTGAGGGGGAAGGAAAGTGAGTGGGACTTTCAGGGAGATGAGAGGGGGAAGGAGGTACGGGGGCAGGGAGATGAAGGAGGTAAGGAGGTGAAGGAGGTATGGATGTGAGGTACGGGTGTAGAGAGGTGAGGGGGACTCTACCCTTTTTATTTTTTATATGGCAAGTATTTCATCCTCCTTCCCCATTAAGTGTGTATCAATGACCACTTCACAAGCAAACAAGCAAACCTAAACCCTTGCCAGCTCAAGTTGAATGTGATTGGTGGATGCTGGAAAAGGTTGAATCGAGCTTGTTGTTGCTGGACTGGTGTGGGAGGGATTCACCTTAAGTTAATTTGTGTATAGTGTAGTGTATAGTATAGTGATGGAGACAGTGGGGAATTGAGACAAGGAGATAAAGGAGGATAAATAAGGCAAGTAAAGTTGAAAGATAAAAGATCCGGGAAAAAGAGAAACTAGAGATGGAGCAAGGGAGGCAGGGAGAGGAAGAAGTGGCGTAGACGGAGGAAAGTTATGACGCCAGGAGATGGCTGAATGAGTTACGGAAAGCAGGAAGACGAGGTAAGGAAGACTATCATAGTAGTGGGGAGAACGGAGGTTAGGAGGAGAGAGATGGAAATATTAGAGAGGTGGCAGAATTTTAGTGTTAAGATACGAGAGATGGGGGTAAGCTTGGGAGATGGGAGGGGTAGGAGAAAAGGGAGACTATGGTGGTGGAGGTTGATGGTGCACGTAGAGGAGGAAGACTATAATAGTGATGACTGTGGCAGGGAGAAGAGGACACACACACACACACACACACACACACACACACACACACACACACACACGCACACTGGCTCAGCTGGTTAGAACGCTGCTCTGCCAGGCTTCACAGCCTGACAGGCGGCGGTTCGAGCTTCGCTCAGGCCGGATTCTTTCCGTTGACTAGGAGTGGTTACTGTCCCCCCTTGAGCAAGGGGGATGGGGTGTATGGTGTGTGAGGTCTTGGCAGTAATCAGAGATCGACTATAAAGAGCACTTGCTCATGTCGGGAGGATACCTATCTGCTGGCGATTGCGAGTCCAACTCGTGATCAGGCAGTGGTAAATTACACACACACACACACACACACACACACACACAGCCTTAATGAAGCAGAGGATTTCATCATTTACTCATTCATGAGCTTTTAAGATTAAGACAAATGACACCAACTGCATATCCCTCGCCCCCTCCCCTCTTATCCCCTCCTTCCCCGCATTCCTCCTCTCCTTCCTCCCCTCGCCACCCGCATCTCTCTCCCCCTTCCCTCTTACGTTGTTGTTGTTGTTAAATGTTTTCCAGCACGCTGGCTGGATGGGCTATACAAGAGCCCTGTGCTTCCCTCTTACCCTGCTTCTCCCTCCTTTTCCTTCCTCTGCCCCTTTCCTCCCTTTCTTTCTTCTTTCCCTTATTCTTTCCATTATTTTGATTTTTTTTTTCAACACTGTGTCGGCCTTCGCCACAAAACCAATCATATGTCGGCGCGAGTCCCGTCCCGCGTCTCGTGATTGGGTTTGTAGCGAAGGCCGCCACAACACTACAGATTACTCCATTCCCTTACCTCTATTTTCCTCCCCCTCTTTATAGCCCCCTCCCTATCTCTCCTTGTCTTCCTCCCTCCCCTCTCCACATCCCTTCCCTCTTCCCTTCTTTCTGTTCATCACCTTTCATTCCACCTTTCTTCAATCCCTTCTTTTCCTCCGTCCCTCACTCAGTCCCTCCCAGGATCTCTTCTTCCCATTTACTCTCTTTCTCCTTTCTTTCACCTCCTTCCTTCCATCCTTCTCTAGTTCCCTTCATCACTCCATCTTTGCATATTCCATCATTCTTCTCCCTCTCCCTTCCTCGTCCCGCCCTCCCCTCCCTCTTTGCCTTCTCTTACTCACCTCCCTCCCTCCCTCCCTCCGCTCCCTAAGGGTCTCAGACAATGCAGTTGGCCTCTCCCTCCCTCCATCCTTCTGCTCTCGGATCACGTGACACTAATCTGGGAGGAACTGGAAGAGAGAAGTACGGGAGAAAAGTGGGATTCTCTCTCTCTCTCTCTCTCTCTCTCTCTCTCTCTCTCTCTCTCTCTCTCTCTCTCTCTCTCTCTCTCTCTCTGTGATTCATATCTGATTTTAAGTATTTCTCGTATGTCCTCAGGTAAATTCCACATATCCACGTGATTCCTCTCACACTAATATTTACTTCTACAATCTTCAGCAGTTCTCACACAGTACTAGCTAGAGGGTCTTTCAAAGTTATGTAAGCCGTTTCTGTATTGCACAGCGTAAACCATGTAGTTATCTCTTGATTTACCTGTATACATTGTCACTTTTGTTATATATCTTCGAAGGTTTCTCTTCCTGACATGAGGTCCTCTCTTTTCTACATGAATTTTTCTGTGTTTTTTCATAAATGTCTCTGTTTCATAAACGAATTTTCCTGATCGCCATTCGTTTAATCTAAATACATCTCCAGCAACCTCCGTCATCACCATTGGTTTTCCTTTGTTTTCAATACGTTCTCTTTCTCCCTAAGTAATCGTTCAGGCTTCCAGTACGCACTAATTATCATAACCTTAAATAACACCCATGTGGCTGTAAATAATACTTCTGTTACCGAAAGTAACTTTTAAATAACCCTCAATGATTATTACAACCCACGGAGGCTTTCTATTGTGACTGTTACGTTATTCTAAAACTAATATAACAAAGTAATAACTATAATAATAACAACAACAACAATAATGATAATGATAAAAACCATCATCATCATTTTTTTCACATTTGTTTCCTTTTTTTATACCCTTGAACTGACTCCTCTGCTGTAATAAATAAATATATATATATATATATATATATATATATATATATATATATATATATATATATATATATATATATATATATATATATATATATATATATATATACATATATATATATATATATATATATATATATATATATATATATATATATATATATATATATATATATATATATATATATATATATATATTCATTGTATCGTAGAATTAAACAGTTATGTCTAATATTACTTAACTCAGTCTCATTCTTATAAAACAATGAGTTATTTTTGAAATCCCTTTTAACTTAAATTGGTCCGTCATCGCAGCTTCTTCCCCTCGTAGGTGGCGCGTCGCTGGGGGCTGCAGAAAAACCGTCCCGCCATGAACTACGACAAGCTGAGCCGCTCACTGCGATACTACTATGAGAAGGGCATCATGCAGAAGGTGGCAGGTGAGAGAGAGAGAGAGAGAGAGAGAGAGATAATGATGGAATGGAAAGTATGAGTAGAAAAGTAGAAAAAAATGAATGCATGAATAGGAAGGGTAAAAGAAGAAGAGGAAGAGGAGGAGGAAGAGCAGAGTGGAGATAAGATGTGAAGGGAAAGGGGAGGGAGAGAAGATTAGTGACGGTATTGTTGTTTTCATTAGATGCGTATTAGCGATTAGTAGAAGGGGAGAGGGAGGAGAGGAGGAGGATGAAGAGGAGAAATACATACAGGAGGCCAGGAGGCCCCACAAGAAACCACCTGTGCCATAAAGGTAAAGGTTGGTATACATACGCCATAGCTGCGCGTGGCTGCGATGCTCATCTCTGATCAGTGGACCGTATTGGCTACACAGGCAGCGCCACACCCGGCCAGTCGGTGAACTGTCAAAGCAGTACTTTCCATAGAATTCATGTTCTGTACTAGAGTGCGTCTGAGGCTGCCTGCAGGATACAAGGCCTTGGTACCGCCACCGCTCCAAGCTACAGACTGCACACACTTTACTCCTACCCGATTTCCTGACTCTACTATTTTACATGGAGAAAAACTGATATCGGGTAGAAGTGAAATGTGTGCATCATCGGCTTGGAGCGATGGCGGCACCATGGCCGTGTATCCCGGAGACAGCCTCAGACGCACTCTAGTCTATAACGTGAACTCTATGGAAAGGACAGCTTAGAGTTGAGTGACCACATGTGGCGCTGCCTGTATATGGCCCTTTAAACAGGTGGTACGTAAGAACCAATTACCCCGGGACACGGGCCAATATAAAATCCAGGATTGTTATAGTTTACCTTCCCCATGTTTCCCCAGGTACCCATTTATCGACCATCCTGAAAGGGAGGATAAACAGTTGGGTGGGCTGGACGCCGGCTGCCCGGGCCGGAATTCGAACCCGGCCCGCGGGGTGGTATCCAGGAACGCTAACCACTAGACCACGCAGGCGTCTATTGGGAAGGCAGTGGCTGAGTGGTTAGCATGCGGGACGGCGGATGCGGCGTTCAGCATGATCAAATATAGCTCACACCAGAAGCCTACAGGCGCCATAGGCAGAAACGTATAAAAAAGCTTTCATAAACTAAACGTGAAAAAAAAGATACTACTATTTTTTTCACAACGGAGACAGCTCAAGGGGGATAATGAAGCTCGCTCTAGCCTTTAGCCTAGCTCCCGCATAAAGAGGACAAAGAGAGTAACCTAATGAAATTGTTAGATTCACGGCCGTATTGCCAGGTTTTCGTAATTGCGATAGCGATTATACAATCCATGCCGTCATACGCGTTGTGATCGTAAGGTTTACTATCTCCAGTAGCCACATAAATTTTGCCAAAAAAATGCTTGAAGTGATAAAAGATCGTTGTTTTCTTCATTTGTTTCAAGGTCATACGCTAACGAACTACGGGTCTTACATATATCTATACTTTATCTCATTTCGTGTACGCAAAAACACATCTGGCCCTGTAAGTGCAAGTAAGAGGTATTTTAATAATTGATTGTATGTAAACCACGTCGATATTATTCGAAACATTATGTAATATTGTTGAATGTAATGCTAGGCTAATTATTTAGAAAAAAAAATCACCTATGAGATTTACATCCAATAAATTATTAAAATACATTTTATTTGTATAGATCCAGATGTCTGTTCATGTACCTGATATGAAATAAAACAAAGATATTTTCTCCCCTTTATGTTAGGGCTTCTCTTTAATATGGGGTGGAACATAAACACCCACTCAAGCCAAACACAAAGCAAAAGTTAGAGGTTGGGGTCGCAGCACGGGCATCGATCCTGATCAGGTTTTGCTTGAAGGGCTCGACCACTCGGCAGGCTTCTTTGATGCATTCACATCGGGTGAGCCTGCCGTCACTGACGGGCGCAGGTCAGATCTTTCGGGTCCGCTGCATGTCAAAGGAAGTAGGACCCCCTAGTCCCTCTCTTTTTTTTGTGGGGGTGACTGGGTGGTTTGGAAGCGGTGCCTACCCATGGAACCAGACCTAAGGTCAACGTTCGAAGGGCTCAGCGTGTGGGCTCCTGGAACGTCCTTAACCTCTCGGAGGATCACCGACTGCCTTACCTAACAAATGAGCTGAGAAAGCTGAGGGTGAATATAGTGGAACTGTGAATACGAGTGGTGAGATCAGTCGGGGGAAGTACATCTACTACTGGTCCGACATTGAGCAATGGTGCCCGTCCTAAGGGGGTAACTATGGGCATCTCCAGCCAACTGCAGCCATTTGTGGTTGAGGTTACTCCGGTTGGTGAGCATATAATGCGAGTGAGGCTGTAGCACATCCTGGGTATCATGTCTCTTGCTGCAGTGAACGCTCCTACCGAAGATGTGTGAAACTGAAGAGGTGTTCTGTGTCAAACTCATTTCCGTATGAAACCATTTCACCCCTCAGGACACACTCATTGTCTTGGGCGACTACAATGCTACCACTGGCACTAACAAAGTTGGCTATGAGATATGTATTGGTCCCAAAGGTTCTGATACCAGGAACATCAACAGCTCTCTCCTCCTGGATTTTGCAAGATCCAGGAGGTTAAAAATCAAAGTATCTTGCTATCAGAGACCGGAGCTGCGCCGTTGCAGTGGACTTGGCATAGCGATTAGAGGTGGTATTTGTAATATCAATGCGGAGCTGCTCAAAGTGGAGGCGAGGCCATGATTTTCGGGTTGTATGCGCTCTTGACTTTAGTATGGCATTCTGGCACCATTACTCTTGGCTTGAAAAGGGGTCTGGTTGTCCCTATCTGGAAAGGAAAAAAAAGAGACCACCAAGACTGCACAACTACCGTGGTACTACGCTGCTCGTAGAGCTAAACAAGATACTTGCCCAACTATTACGCATGCGGATTCGCAACAAACTGTTGAGGTTGCAGAGGCCTGAGCAGTCCTGGTTAATGCCTGGGAAATCGACAACTGATTGCATCCTAACGCTTCGCAAACTGATGGAACGCCGACGCTAATTTCGACAAGGGATGTTTGTAGCCTATGTCGATCTCAAGACGTTTGATTTGGTGCATCGCTATGCGCTCTGAGATCCCTTTGACTCTGCGGGATTCCTGCAAAGACCTGTAGCTTTTTGACTGGCCTATACCTTTGGACTGAGAGTGCTGTGAAGTGTGTATGTGTGTGTGGGGGGGAGGGGGGGGGTCGTGTCCTGTTTATTTCCCGTGAACACGAAAGTGAGGCGGGGCCCAATCACTTTTCAACACTTGCATGTACTGGGTATTATACAGAGTTAGTGATCAAAGTCTTTGTGGTGCATCTGTGGCCAATGCTGTTATGTTCTGTTAAGGCTGCAGGGAAACACGACATGTTGAGTTCCTTTACTGTAGATATAAGTAACACAAGATACCTCTTGTAAGCTGCCTCTCTATCTTTGATAGCACGAGAACAAGCGTGACTAAACCAAGGCTTTTTAGCATGAAGAGTAAAGAAAGTATGTGGAATGTGTGCCTCCATTCCAGAGACAATCACCTCTGTGATTCACTGGGCACACACAGAGGGGTCTCTCTCCTGGAAGCAGTAATCATTCCACGGGAAATCGGGAAAAGTACATCCAGCATGAAGATATCGATAAGAGACAAAAAGAGATGAAACACTGCGGCGGAAACTAAGAGGTAGAAGACTACGAGTAAGAGGAGGGAAGTTGATGAGACGAGGAGCTTTTGATAACGCTGTCAAGCAGACCTGTGTGTATGGAGCTTCCTCACCACCCACCCCCCCAACCCACCCACCGACACTTACATATAAGATGCATGCGAACAAGGCCCTTATATATGGACAGCATCTGGGAGGTGGGAAAAAAGGTGGAACGATACAGAACGCCTGATCTCGAGGAAGCTGATTTAGGAAGAGATGATATATGAAGTTTCCAGTAAGATTTTGAGTTAAGGATAGATCGAGAATGTTTATTATAGAATAAGGGGACAGCCGAATGTTATTTAAGGAAAGGGGTTAGATGTTTGGAAGATTACCTCGAGTTGACAGGCGGAGAAATTGAGTTTTTGAGGTACTGAAGGGCACCACATTGCTCCATTCAGTCCGTTGCGTCCGTGGTTCTGTGGCGTTCGACCTAAAGTTTTGTAATTCCTGTCGGGAGGGTCATTTATTTGAAGATGTTGAATAGTGCAGAGCAGAGCAATCAGCGTAAGGGTGGATGGGGCAGCTTATATTGGAAAGATCATTAACCATCTCGCGCACCGCAAGTTTCCAATAAGTTTCTGTTCCACTCACAATGGATTTCTCAGCCCGACCGGCCTTTTTTTGCCGCCGCGATACTCTACATTCCCGGCCGTATTTTACCCTCACAGATATATCGTACCCCAACAAATTTGGTATCAATGGCTTCATAAAGACTTGTACTAGAACATACGCAAATAAAAATAGAGGAAAATAAACAATACAAACTAATTTTAGGTCTCCGTATAGAGTATTGTAAACAATAAATCTTAAGTACCATGTCTTCCCCCCTCGCTAGCTCGAAAGTTTGTGGGCCAACATATCTTGCCGAATATATGCTTCGAAGCGGAATTTAGTGAGGATTCTTTTGGTATTTTCAAAATCCTCATACGCCTATTAGTTCCCGAGTTACACCAAGAAAACTGAATTTATATCAAAATAATCGACAGAGTTGGCGCTCCCTCTCATTTCCTTTTACTATTACGCTATTTTTTTTTATTATTTGTAAATAAATTTTATAGCATTATATAGCTAATTTCATATGGAAAAAGATGCAACCTTCAAAACTACACCAACCCTTGTAGGTATCGTGTGGTAACGCCTGCAATGAAGTTCCCCGCGCAATATACGCAACTTTCGCTGTCCGCAACTTTGTACCGTATCTTCCCCACTTGCTAGCTCAAAAGTTTCTGAGTGAAATTTATAGCTGAACATATGTAAAATAGCGGAATTTAGTGAGGATTCGTATGGTGTAATCCAAATCCTTCTAGGTCAAATAGTTATTGAGTAATGCAAATAAATCGGAAATAATGTCGAAATATTTCGTAGAGCATAAATTATAATAAATAAACATGGGAAATAACAAATAGATCGAAACAACAACAAAAACTCACCAATATTCCTGCGGAGAAAAAGCAGGGTGTGCCATGTGGTGCGATGAATAGGTCGTGGTTACGGTGAGGTGTCGAGTAAAATGCTGTGGGGGGGAGTGAATTAGGGCAGGAGAGCATCAAGGCAGGGCACATGGTGAAACCTGTCAAAGCAGGCACCTATGCACAACGGCACCTCACACACTGAACACATGTTGCTGGTGTCTCTCCTCCTCTTGTACACCACATAGCACAGGTAGCACCGTAGCCTCTTCCCCGATGGAATCCTCAGCCGCTCGTGCCCTAAAGCCACATCCAGCCGCACAGAGTCAGCCACAATGCCCACAAAACGCCGCCGCTTCGTGGGTGGCTGGTCTCCATCCTCATGATCTCCATCCCCAGGCGCAGCCCTCACACCTGCCAGAGGCGCAGGTGCCTGTATTGCAGACGGGCCAGGGGGTGGAGTGGCGGGTGCCACCCTTGCAGCGGCAGGGGCTGGTGGTGGAGTGGCGGGTGCCAACCCTGCAGCGGCAGGGGCTGATGGTGGAGTGGCGGGTGCCACCCTTGGAGCGGCAGGGGCTGGTGGTGGAGTGGCGGGTGCCACCCCTGGAGCGGCAGGGGCTGGTGGTGGAGTAGCGACCGCAGGGGCGAAGAGTGGGGAATAGGGGCTCGAGGAAGACTGCTGGACTTGCACACCTGGTGCTGGTCCCCTACCCACCCGGATGCGGGGATCCATAGGTGCTTGTAGGTGTGCGGGCAGGTCGGGAGCATGGCGGATAGGGACCCCCGATAGTGGCCACTCCTTGTCCTTGTAGTCCAGCAGCTTCTCGATGACCTCCGACATGAAAGCCTTGAGAGGCATGTGGCGCTGGCCAGACTTCTTATAGAGGGTGTGCGCGTTGAAGAGGGCCATCTGGATGAAGTAGAAGGTGAGCTTCTTCGTCCACTTAGTAGTACGCCGAGGGATGGGGTAATACTTCACCATCTGGTCGAAGTGGTCCACACCACCCATAAACTGGTTATAGTCTTCGACCATAACAGGTTTTTGGATGGTGTGGAGCACGTGGCGGTACTTCCCATCTTGGCCCTTCTCCTTCTTGTTGATAGTCTTTTCAATGGTGGCGTTGGTGTGCATGGTTGACACCATGGGGACGACTTTCTTGTCCTTCCATATAAGGACATGCACACCATTCCTGCGCATAGACTCCAACGCGTATTCTGCCAGCCGCCGTGGCTTTGCCATGTCCTGCATCCTCTTCGGTGTTCCCCTCATCAGCCGAAGTGTGCCACACACGTACACCTGCCTCGATAGGAGTATCTCGCACAGGCGGACGGAGTTGTAGTAGTTATCCATGTACAGCCTGTGCGAGTGGCTGATGAGGGGCTGGATGAGATCCCCCACGGTGTCTTCTAGTATCCGCTTCTCGCCTGTGTACACCTGCAGGTTGCAGATGTACCCCGACTTTGCCTCTGCCACGAGGTACACCTTGATAGCGTACTTGGTTGGCTTCATGGGGTTGTACACCCTGAAGTGGAGGCGGCCCTTCCACCCCAAGGAGCCTTCGTCGAGTGACAGGTTCTGCGTCGGGGTGTACACAGACTTGAACAGCCGCAGGAGATACTCCATCACAGGCCGCACCTTGATGAGGCTGTCAGTATTCCCCAGGGGCACCGCACGACAATTGAATGCATGGAAGTACTTGAGTATGGCGAGGAAGCGTTTTCCACTCATCGCCCGCTGGAAGACCGGGTAGTTGTGATGCCTGCTGTTGGTCCAGTAGTCCCGTATAGAGGGTAGCTTCACAATACAAGGCGTCTTGTATCTCGCCCTCACACAAGCTACGACGGGCCATGATGCACGCACGCTGACACACGTTGGCCACAATAAATAACGCCCTATATCTCTGAAATCACACACAAAAAATATATTATTTTTACGTAGAACACAACGCTACACACGTATATATCACAAAACACTCGATTTTCGGTGGTGCGGGACGGATTAAAGCCCACGCGGGCCTCGCTTAGATTGGAGTGAGGGCGCGCGTACCTCCTTGCCCGACGGCCTCCAGGGCAAACTAACGAGCAAAATGACTCCGCGCTAGCGTTACCAGATTGTCGTACTTAGCCTCTTATGTTTTCCGATTTCCTACACCAAAACTGTCTCCTCCACTTCAAGAACTACATTTATTTATAATTACCGTTGAAAGGTTTAATTATTAGTGTCTTTTTGCTATAGTTAAGTCTAAAAACGGTAAGTACAATGGTGGATACGATAATCTGGCGAGGGATAGAAGCGCAGAGTCCGCACTTCTATCCCTCGCCCCATAGAGGGGTTGCTGTATGTTACCATGAAGAAACTTATCCCACTGGAAGACTCGGGTAGCATTTGGGAGCTGCTTCTCTATCTTGTATAGCACGAGAGCAAGCGTAGCTGCACCAGGACGTTTTAGCATGAGGAGTAGGGAAAATACGTGGAATTTGTCTCCTTCCCCGAAACAATCTCTTTCGTAATGCGCTATGCACAGATGGTTCTCGGTCCTGGAAGCAGTAATCATTTCATGGGAAATCGGAGAAGTACATCCGCAGGTCATTCCACCTAAGTGAAACATAATGGTAGTAGCATGACATCTATGGTGGGTCAAGAGGTTGTATAGGAACGATAGGATAGAGCGCAGAAAAAGAAAAAAAACAGTTGTGATTGGAGGAGCCCAAAAGAGAGAACATTTTGACAGAGCAAGCTGAAAGATTAGATGATGGGAAGAGGTCCAGAATGTTGACTACAATTTGTCAAGCAGTGCTGTGTGTATGGACCCCTCCCCCACCCACCCCCACCCACACACACACACACAGAAGATGCATACTCCAAACGAAAACGGACAAGGCCCTTGTATATGGACAGCATCTGGGAGGTGGGAAAACCTGGTGGAGACGATACAGAGCGCCTGACCTCTAGGAAGCTGATTTAAATTGTTGGTCAGGGATACGTGTAGGGTGCTGAACCAACTGCTCTAGATCATTGAGAAGAGAAAAGTTGAAGGTTTGTTCACCAGGCTTTTCTGTGAAAGAGGATGAAAGCCAAAGCTGGTGGTGAACATTTCCTAAGATGAAAATTTCAGTGAGGGGTGAGTAAGTCAAGATGTGTTCCACTTTGAAATTTGAATAGTCAAAGAATTTTACGTAGCTGGTAGAATTAGGTGAGAGATAATCAGCACATGTGTATTTAGAATAGAATGACAATGAAGTCAGCCAGATGGTGGAAAATTCTGATGAATCAAGGCCGTGGGCACGAGAGCAAATGATACTGCGTACGTAGACGCAACATCCAGCTTTGGATTGAAATTTGGGATAGAGATAGTAGGAGGGAGCTGAGTAGAGATTGCTGTCAATATCCACAGAATATGAAAATGTGTGTTTCAGTTAGGAGGAGAAAGTGAGGTTTAGAAGAGTAAATCTAGTATTACAGAGTGGAAATTAGAGCGAAGACCAGGAATGATGTAGAAGTTAATGAAGAAAAAACTGGAAGAGCTATAAAGACACTTCATTGGTCTGGTACCGAGAATGGAGTCCAGTCAAATCCAATTGGGTAGGCGGTGGCCGAGTGGTTAGAGTGCGGGCGTGGTGAGTCCCAGGACCTAGCGTGGACTAGGTCCAAGTCCCCACCGATACACGCTGATTTTTCAAGGCATCATCGAGTGGTGGAAGATTACCCACATGCCGTCCGGATCCTCAATCAACCTTAACTTTAGCGACTTCGGAAAAGAGCACCGGGGGGGGCAGCATGGGCCAAGCAAGAGTCATTCATTTCGGCACTCACTATAAATAAAATTATTCTGCGCCACCAACGGGCTGGGCTCCTCAAGAAAGTTTACCGGCGCTACAGGCAGCAAAAAAAATAGAAGAAAAAAGAAATCTGGTGGCCTCTGTGACCCCCTCCCCAAATAATGACTCAGAGGCTGGTATATTTTTTTCCCCCATGAAAAAATGAGGAAATGGTGTATGCTTTGCGTGTACGTATGTAGCTTGTTTTTTTTTTTTTTAAGTAAGAGGGTTTGTTTTTAGTGAGCATGCTGAGCTACTTGTTGGTGGTAATGAGATAAAAGGGAACGGGAAGTGGGGACACGAGAGGGTCTCTGATAGGCTTGCATCACCCCATCGCCTCCTGTATATACCTCATCGGGAGTGGCTCACGCCCTTTTTGGTAGGTGTTCACCTACCTACTCCTACTATTGTTTGATTATAACAGATATTTTCAGAGGCCATTGTTAGTCCGAGTACGATCTGATTATATTATATGATACAAACTTGTCTTTCGTGTGTTTGTGTGGTATTATAATCATCGATGCAAATTGGCATGTTTGGGATTTACATAAAAAGGTGCAAGGACTTTTTATATAATCAAATATAAAAAAAAAAATGAAGAAAGTTTGAATATTTATGATAAGTATCCAACGACATAAAAACACATTGATTTTCACCCAATCATGAGGTAGCAATGCGCATGTGCCATATCTACCCTCGTGACTGAACATATCGGGTTATAACAAGTACTACTACTATTACTATTACTGCCACTACTACTACTACTTCTACTACTACTACTACTACTATAATTACTACTACTACTACTACTACTACTACTACTACTACTACTACTACTACTACTTCTATTACCCATGATAAAGCTGACACTATCTGGCAGGCGAGCGCTACGTGTACAAGTTCGTCTGTGATCCCGAGGCGCTGCTGACCCTGGGCTTCGGCGGAGGAGACGGGGGCCGTGGAGGGCGGGGGCAGGAAGTGGGGGGCGCAGCGGGGGGAGCGGGGGGCCATTACGACAGGAGGGGCGGCCTAAAGGTGTTCCCCCACCACTACTATCCGAGGGCGGCGGCGGCGGCCTCCTACGCAGGTGAGAAGGGACAGGTTTTGTTGTGCTGTGTTGCTTTTGTGTTGCTTTACTGTCTTGCGTTGTGTTAGGGTGTTTTGATGGTGTGGTGTGTTGTATTATGTTGCTCCTTTTAATGTTATGCTGTTGTGTTGTTGGTGTGTTGTGTTGTACTGTATTGTTAGTGTTCTGTTCTGTTGAGTTGTGTGGTGTTTTTGCTGCATTGTGTTGTGTTGTTATTGTGTTGTGCTATGTTGTGTTGTTATTGTGCTGTGCCATGGTTGTGATGTGTTGCGTTCTGCTATGTTTTATAAATGGACTGTCATGTTGAGTTATGTTATGTTGTGTTTTTGCTATTTTGTGTTGTATGTTGTGTTACTGAAATTATACTGTGTCATGGCTTTTTTTGTGTTGTTCAATTTTGTGTGGCATTGTGTTACGTTATGAAGTGCTATGTTGTGTTTTTTTACGTTGCGTTGTTGCTATGTTGTTCTTGTTTTGTGTTGCGTTGTATTGTGTTATTTTATGAAGGTACTGTGTTGCTATGGAGTGCACTGTTTTTCAGGTGTTATTACATTAAAATTTGTTACTGTGGTCGTTTTTTTGTTGTTGCTGCTGCTGTTTATATTATAGTTGTTGTGGTTGTTGTTGACGTATATGTTTGTTTCTCGTATCAGAGTTATTGTTTCTATTAACGCATTTTTTTTCCTCGTCTTCATCCTCCTCCATTTTCATATTCTCTTCTATCATCTTTTTCACTTTACTCTTCTTCTGTCTGATCTCCATCTCCACTTCCTCCTCCTCCTCCTCCTCCTCCTCCAACACCTCCATTTCCCCCTGCTCTCTCTCCTCTTTCTCCACCAACACCTCATCGCTCTCTTTTATTTCTTAATTTTCTGTCTCTTCCTCCTTCTCCTCCTCCTCCTCCTTTTCCTCCTCCTCCTCTTCCTCCTCCTTCTCCTCTTCTTCCTTCTCCTGGTAGCCGCCGCTGCCTGGTCAACGGGGTCGCCTGGGGCGGCCGCCGCTGCCCAGCACCTATTGGCGCCGCACGTCACCTGGTCGTCGCCGCCTGCCGCCCAGTACGATTTGGCCTCTTACTCCCAGTTCGCTAAGTTCGGTTACGACTACCTGCCTGATCATGTTACCTCCTCCCTCGCCATGCAGAAGGATGACCTCAAGAACATGAATGCTAACCTAGGTGAGTTTTTGTTGTACTACCTGAGTTTTTGTGTTGTTGGCTAATTCACAACTTGAAAAGATCTTTTTTTATTGCTGCGATTCCCTTTTGTTCCTTATTTCAATGTTTTCCCGAAGACATGACTGCTAATACTGATGTGTCTTTTGCAGCGTGACCTGTGTGTTGCTGTCTTAGTTTAGCTTACGACCCATTTGAGTATCTACTGTAATGATATTCTTTTGATTATGACTCCTTTTGTTCTTTATCCAAAGAAAACATCAAGGACATAAGTGCAAATCTTAATGACTTAATTGACCTTTGTTATAAAACGTGATACTTATGTAAAGATTAAAAACACAAATTATATTTTTGGTCTTTGGTTCAATTATGACCTCCTTGCTGACCATTGTTTACTTGACCTTATAAATGATACTCCCTTATTCTTCTTAAATTAAAAATGATGGCAGGGACAGTACTAGTTATGGTGAGTTTTCTTTGTACAATCAGTTTAATGTTATTTTGACTACGAGCTTTTCCTTGTATTTCAGTGCATCTTTTATGATTCAATGCATCGTGAGTCAGTCTCGTATTTCCTGTGACTCCGTTGTATCCCAGCAAGGACTGTTAGTCTATAGACTATTTTGTACCCTGGGGAGGAGGGTGTCTTAGTTTTTTTTTTTTTTTCCCTCTGAACACGAATGAGGCAAGGCTGTGTCTTTAGCTCATCACATTTCAACACTTGTTTTGGACTTGGTATTTGGAAGACTCGTAGACCAAAGTCCTTGTGAAGCATTAATTGGCAATAGCATGGGCAGCAACCTTTGTTTTTGCAGAAGGAGGTTATGGTGACGGTTCTCGAGGCACTGTGCGAGAAGGGACTTACGTCTTTTGAGCCAAGGCCAAGGCACAAGTGTTTGGAGACTTATAACATGAAACAGGGCATTCCATGTGCGTGGAGAGGATATCGATGTCGAAAAATATTACATATCTTGGAGGTGTAATGCAGAACAACGGCAAGACAGTTTATGAAGTCTTACGGAGGATCGGATCGGCCCACAGTGTTATGGACTCTTTGAGCACTTTGACGATACTGTGCAGAAGGACAAAGATATCTCTATCATCAACCCGCTTGTCCTCCCTGTTCTTTGATACTTGGACACTAAATAGTGACTTTAAGAGGTATTTGATAATAAGAACCTACGTAAAGTCGTGGGGTATCGCTGGAATGCCTTTCTGTAAAATTGGAAGTTATATATAAGACTGCATCAAGACCTGCATGGTTCGTGAACGCCAACTCCGGCTATACAGGCACAGGCCAAGCAACCCAAAAGTTGACCCTACTCACCGGGTTGCTTCTGTAAGAGACAGTCTTGCATGGAGTAGGCCAAAGGTGGTGCCCATAAAGTTCGTGGCTTGAGAAAATTGATGGATTCTGCCTTGAGTTACTTAGGCTGGGAAGGCGACTTGCATGGACACTTGCTCGAAATGACCCTCGGGGATTGCATTCGTAGGTTGAGTCAAGCAACGCTCCCCCCCCTTCCCCCCCCTCCTGGAGTATAATACCGCTGATTAATTGAATATGAATACAA